>NC_092640.1:2175756-2475756 GCF_039555335.1 Amphiura filiformis
AATACCATTTAAAATTCACACTCCCTGTGTGAGAGCTTTAGGTCATGTCATCCATAGGGGGTGTATGGATTTCAACTGGAATAGCCCCTTGCTTACCGCATCCTTTCCAGGAAGATACACCTCCCATGATTCTTTGCCTTCAGAATAGACAGGTGCTACTAACAAATCAGTTCCATACAAGTACTGATATTTAACACTGTAACAGTTGGAATCAGATTCATAATGCATGAACAGTGGTCTGTGAGCTGGTATCCCTTGCTCGTGATTTTCCTTCACAAGAGCTTTAGTATAGTTACTCAGCAGATGGAAGATTTTTGTATGACGAGCAAATTCATACATGGTTCTGTCTGATGTATAAAATTGCCAGTTGTCACTCGGACGGTTGCCTTCATGTGTTCTCATCATTGGGGTAAAAGCAGCGAATTCCGCGTATCGTAAAAATAGCTCTTCCGTACGTGTGATTCCAAAGAGAGATGTGTAACCCCCTGTATCAAAATGGTGCAGTCCATATCCACTCATACCCAATGAGAGCGCTGCTGGGATAACCGATGCAAGTCCATCGTCCAATGACCAATCAACAAACTGATCTCCTGCCCATGTGATAGTGCTGTAGCGCTGTGACCCCGTGAACCCTGCACGCATCCAGAATATGATCTCACCCAGCTTCCCGGCTTCCTTCACTGCCTCTTCGTTTACCTAATTTGAAACAAAAAAAAGTTGTTTTATAAAAGCCAATAAATGAATGAATGAATGAATCAAATCATCAATCAATGTTTTAAAGCATTGAAAACAATGTGTTTCTATGAAGACAAGGCCTAAAAAATAGTTTGATAAAAAAATTAGGGTAGGTAGGTAGGGATTTTTTAAAAACTTACAGCTGTAAATTGCGTTTGTTAAAGTCCTTTGAACTTTTTTTTTCTCTTTTTTAAATTCAATTTATTTATTATTATCAGGGTCGGGCCTACTTTTAGGGTTGGTCGGGTTATGCCGATCATACAATTTTTTAGGCCCAAGTTTAAAAGAGATCCACAGAAAAGTGCCTAGACCGTATAATAATTTGTTGTATATTTTTGATGTGATATGGCAAATAAAGTTGTTACCGTATTTCGTCAAATAAAACGCCCCCGGGGGCGTTACATTTTCCCAAGGGGGGCGTTTATTCAAGGTCAATTTTAGAACGATAATTCCCGTTTAAATCATTAGGTAAACTAAAAACACACGCTAAAATGGCGAACTATGAACTAGAAACACTGACTTCTGGCTCACTTCTGGGTTTCTGATCCAGATTTTCGCCAATTATTGACGCTATTCTCGACCATGTGCGCAACTTGGTAAGCTTACTACACAAGATAGCATGGAAATATCGGCATTTTGAAACATCTTGGTTGAAAAAAGTGGTGGGGCGTTTATTTGAGGGGGGGGGCGACTATTTGACGAAATACGGTATATTAAATGGCTGTATCTGTGTCAGTGTGCTGTGGGGGTATACATGCACATTGCATGCATGCATGTCTGAATGTGTAGGTAACATTTCATTAACCAATTCACATTGCTGGTTTTTAAACATTAGCTGTAACTTTGCATCATTTTACCTGTGCCCACAGTGCTGGCCACTTATTATGCAACACTTCTCCCGTTTCACCGCTATAAAATACGCCATCAGTCGGCAAGTACTCCCCAAAATCGGCCATCCATCCCCCAAATCCCAGGTCTATCATATTCTTGCGTATAACTGTATTTTTATACCAGTATACAGCATCAGGATTGGTCAGGTCTACAATGCCGCAGAAGAATTCACCATAATCTACAACGTAGGTGTCGCCAGTGCTGTTTTTGACAAAGTAGCCATTACTGTCTGCTTCTTTGAATAAGTCTCCTTCACGGTTGAGATTGGGGTTGATGTAGGCTGTCACATAGATACCTGAAAATAAACAGTACCATTTTGTCTAATTTCTTGAGAATAAGTAATACACGTTCATTAACCTATTTCATATACAAGAAGAAAAAAAACATGTGGTTTTTGCTGTTTTTATAAGAAAATTATCAAAATTAAAAGTTGTTGGAAAATAGAAGCAAATATAAATGCATCAACTCGCAAGAAAGCACTGTGCATAGTACGCAGAGTTCGCGCACATGCATATATACACAATCAATGCATGGTTTGGATTTTTGTAACGCTTGCTCCAATTGGTTCTCGCTATCTAAGAGTGTATGAAATGATCTTAATATTCCACACAGGTAGGGTGAATTCATTCCTTGTCCTTTGAGAGTCTTATTTCTTTGTTAAGATTGCAAAACTGTTAACAGCTCTCCCTAACCCTAACATAACATAAATTCTTGCTAAGACGAAGTAAAAAACAGTAGTCTTCCCTAAGCCTAACTTTACCCTCATATACCTTGTGCAGGAACTCAAGACCTTCATTTTTTAGGAGCTTGATTGCACCAGAGCTCCAACAGCTCTCTCCTTAACAACATTTCAGGAGTATGATTTATTGAGCTCCTCACTACTTGAATCCCTATGTCTTCTATCACACGGTAGAGGATATGGTCCATGTTGTTACGGAACACGCTTGTTTAGGTGTGCACAAACTGTGTGCAAGTAGCGTGTTGTAAGTGTAGTGCGTAATAAGCCTAAGAATGAGAATAAATTTCCTCTACCATGTGATAGATGACAGGCAATATTTTATCTTAGTAGATACCGACTGCGCCAGCATCCACGACTCAAAATGTTGGACCTGCCTGTTATCTATCACATGGTAGAGGATAGTAAAAACAAAAATTCTCATCGTTTTTTCAAAAAAAAAAAAAAAGCCTTCTCTAACCCTAACCCCAATGCTAACATACCTTGTGTTTTGAGATTCTTGGTTTCTTCATCCAGATTGGGATACTGCTCTGGATCCCATTCCCAATTGGCTAACATACCTTGTGTTTTGAGATTCTTGATTTCTTCATCTAGATTAGGATGCTGAACAGTAACATACCTTGTGTTTTGAGATTCTTGATTTCTTCATCTAGATTAGGGTACTGCTCAGGATCCCATTCCCAATTCCAAAACAGTCGTCTTCCAAATGATGTTGTAATCCTCCCAGCCCAATCTTGGATCCACACACCACTCACAACAACTCCTTTTTCCTGCAATGATAGGAATTTATATCAGCAGGCAGGAGAGTGTATTGAAGCAAGTAACAATAGTCTGATTTGCACACAATTGAGATGTGCATAGATTGGCCAGGCAATTCCATTTATAATCCACACTCCTCCTGTGGAAGATTTTGGAAATAACTTCCACAGGGGGAGTAATACTGAGTATGAATTTCAAATGGAATGAATACATTTAGCAGCTTCATTTGAAACTCACCCTCCATCAGTGGAAGATTCAGGCTAAATACCCTCAAAGAGGGTATGAAATTCAAATGGATCTGCCTAATGTGTTCATTCCATGCATAAAACAGCATCATCCAGGGGCGGCGCCACAGGGGGGGCAAGGGGGCAATTGCCCCCCTATAATTTTCAAAAAGAGAAAGAGAAGAAGAGAGAGAAAAGGGAGGGAGAGAAAGAGAGGAGGAGAAGAAGAAAAGGAGAAATTCCCTCCCTGGCCATGGTTAAAAGGAGGAAACTCCCCCCTTCGGATCTTGCCCCTTGTGGAATGCTGACCTACGCGGTTTTAAAGTTGTTGATTTTTATATTTTGGGCCCATTTTCGGCAAATTTTCCCCCATAAAAGTCGCGTGGCCTCTCTCTTGCCTTTTCTCCCAACAACTTTGGAAAAATCCTGGCTCGTCATTTTCCTGGTAGCGGCAACACATGCAAGTCTGTGTCATGCAGCAATTAATCATTTTAAATAAGTTTACTTTCAGTCCGATATTACACAACTTTTACGGGGTTTCATCACATTGTATCAGAAATAGTGTAATCATTATGCACCAATATACGAGCGTAAATATAAGCAATTGGCTTCATTACGGCCGGCCAGGGGCGTAGCCAGGATTTATTGGGGCTGATTTTGAAATGATGGCCCTGTTTTGGACCTTTTCCTAAAATTTTGACCAAGAAAGCATAAAGAACCTAATTTTTAGCTCGCTACACTCATGAATGGGCAATTTTTGTCCTTTTCTGACTGAAAAAGCATTTTTTTTCTCGCCACGCCGCAAAGTGGACCTTTTCGCTTTTAGTGATCATAGGGGCACCTTCCAACGCTCCTGGTTTCTGACTAAAATAACCTCATATTTGGCCATTTTAGACTAAAAAGTGCCAATTTTTTCGTGCTTCCCGCGACTTTATTTTACATTTCCACCATATTTCACTTCTCGCACATTTGTACCATGAACTTATTCTGTTGCCAAAAGGTGCTGGATTTGCCTAAAACCAGCGGGCTGAAAGTTGGGCCCAGGAATGAAATCCATAAAAATATGCGGTTAGAAAATAAATAAATAACCCTAAAAGGGGTGAAAATGGTGCATCAAATGGCTTCATTTGTGCTTTCATTTTGAAAATTTTCCCAATTCTGAGGGCTGCACATCCCCCTCAGACCCCTCTGCGTCAGCAAGAAAAGGCTTGACGAGCAGCGCTATCGCTGCATAACAAATTTCCACAATTGTTTTGCCCCCCCTATCAAAATACCCTGGCGCCGCCCCTGGCATCATCTCAAATCCATTCAGGTATGTTTAGGCATCCAAGGTAACCTCAGGCCACATTCATAAACATTTATCGATCTTACAAGTCTTGAAATAGAACAGTATGTATATAGTAGTTTTAAAGATAATACAGCCCCTAATTACCTGTGCCTGTTCAATATAGCCCAACATAGCATTGGTACCTAATCCATTCAGGTATGTTTGAGCATGCTAGATAACCTCATGCTCTATTCACATGATCCTACAAAAAGGAACCTGATAATCAGCCCGTTACCTGTGCCTGTTCAATATATCCCAACATAGCATCGGTACCTCCCTGCACACCTAACACAGCGCCCTCTCTAATCCATTCAGGTAGTAATGGTTGGCGTCCTAGATATCCCGATAGTTTGCCGACTAGCTCTGCATACGATGCACCTGTCTCAAAGTACATCTTGCCGGGCATAGTCCCCCAGATTTGAACCTGACAAGTGAATGATAAGAAATATGTAAATAAATGTATAAATCTGGCAGCTCTGCATGCAGTAAACATCACAACGTACAAGTGACTTGTCTGCTCGGGTTAGAAAATATGTTCGTGCAAATGTTTTCTAGTCAGAAATTAGTCTCCGAGTATTTTTCCTTTATAGAACTGGGGCCCGAGCACTGATGAAGACCTCAGCATTGCTGGATGCAGATGTTTTTGTTGACTTGGAACTTTTGCCATTGTAAAGGATTATGTCCGACACAGCATATTTCAAGGCCTTATTTTGCGGCATGTCTCTGAATCAGTGGAAGAAACTCTACTTGGAACCTACTACATAACTTTTCATGCCGACGTAGCCACCTCTACTTTATTAAATAAATGTATGTATATAGGATGCATATTAATATAGGATGCATATTATATTTAATGAAGACTAAATTATCTCATAAACTCAAAATATTAACTTGGCAACATGGATAAAAAGAATACAACATTTGAAAACAATCTCAGAAGCTAAAAAGCAACATGCTTTGGAACACAGCACAGACAGATGACAATCTGAGATCATTCATTCAATCAATCAATCAATCAATCAATCAATCAACCAGTCAATCAATCAATATGAGGTCAATCATTCATTCATTAATTCAGTCAGTCAGTCAGTCAGTCAGTCACTCAGTCAGTCACTCAGTCAGTCAGCAAGTCAGTGAGGCAATCAGTCAGTCAGTTAGTCAATCAACCAATCAATCAATCAATCAATCAATCAATCAATCAATCAATCAATCAATCAGTCAATCAATCAATCAGTCAGTCAGTCAATCAATCATCATTTGTAAAGGTCCAAGATCATAAATTATTATATAATATGAAGCTTCCATCTATACCACTCATTTTTAGTACTGAATGACGATTAAATCAAACTGTTCAGTATTTTTACAAAACTGTTCAATATATCTTGATACCCGCACGCTCATCACAATACCCAGAAGGCACGCATCACATAAACGCAGTATTCACGTGAGGCGTTCACAAACAGTGATTGAGACTAATTTTGGTACTGCACGACTCCCTCTGATGTGCAGCAAGTCATGTTGTCCTGCGAAGCACAAAAGCAGCACAAAACTGCAGCTAAAATGCGATTTCATCGGGTATCTGAGTTAATCAGGATCAGTAGCTTAATATTGACGGTGCACAGAGAACATGGTTACTCGTTTCACGGCGGTATTGCAGTAATTAGGCCTACAACATTTTCACGGTAAGCTTACACAATTTTCTGCGTGGTGCGTGTGTGTGCATTCAATCAACACAATAGCAAGGCCAGCCTAGCCTTGACTAGGCCTAGCCTACGTGTATGCCTAGGCCTGTGTCTATAAAAAGCCGTTCGTTTCTGATGCATGAATGTTTTCATTTATGAGTTTCAGTCAGCTTCATATTATATAATAATAATAATATTGGATGGCTTTATTTGGGTTGTATGAGAATATACTGCACTTGCCATGAATGATATTCGACTCGTTGAATATCATTCATGGCGCGTGCAGTATATTCTCATACAACCCTCAATGCCATCCAATATTATATAAATACTGATCTAAGTGCTGGAGCTCAAAAAGTTACTGCTGATTTTGTTTTCAAATTTATTGACAGCACTTCAAACAAACCACGTAAATCACCCACATATTGTACGTCAAATCCTGAATTCAATTGGAACAGCCCATTCCATGGTATGACCTACCTCGTGGAATTTATCATGAGTAAAATCCAATTCTCCGTAACTTGTGAAGGAAAAATGACAGTAATATTTGCGTGTAGATACAAATGTTGGCTGGGCCCAGTAGGTTGTGTGATAATCACCACCACCACCATCATTGTTATAAGCCATGAAAGTCACCTCTGTGCTGGGGTTGCGGCCTACACCCTGTCAAGAAATAAAATACATGTCAGACAGAGTTAGGAAGATAGTACACACCCCACACCATGCACACACCCACCCACCATCATTGTTATTGGCCATGAAGGTCACCTCTGTGCTAGGGTTGTGTCCTACACCCTGTCAAGAAATAAAAAGCATGTCAGACAGGGTTAGACAGATATAGCACACACCCCCACCATGCACCCACCCACCCACCATCATTGTTATTGGCCATGAATGTCACCTCTGTGCTGGGATTGCATCCTACACCCTGTCAAGAAATAAAAGGCATGTCAGACAGAGTTAGGAAGATAGCACACACCCCACACCATGCACACAACCACCCACCATCATTGTTATAGGCCATGAAGGTCACCTCTGTGCTGGGGTTGCGTCCTATGCCCTATCAAGAAATAAAAAGCATGTCAGACAGGGTTAGACAGATAGCACACACCCAACACCATGCACACACCCACCCACCATCATTGTTATTGGCCATGAAGGTCACGTCTGTGCTGGGCTTGCGTCCTACGCCCTGTAAAGAAATAAAAGACAGTCAGACAGGGGTAGACAGATAGCACACCCCCACACCATGCATACACCCACCCACCATGTTCCCCCCATCATGACTGTCTGTTCACGTAAGGCTGTCGGTACACAAAAGGCATTGGTTAAAAAATACTTGTGTGAACAATAGACTATGTTTAAGAAAAAACATCAAAAAATGTATAAAAAATAATTCTGTCGGTACATTTACAAGTTGTGCCCCGACCCCTGGTTCCGAAATCCTGGCTATGCCACTGAATTACATTATATTGTGTGTTGATGCAACCAGACATGTTTTGTAATGCACTGATGCACGTCACATAGATCATTATCAGACATGCAGTTGTGTGCAAGTACCGGAACAATGAAGAAGAATATTGGAATTTAAAAACAAATTGCAGTGGACCTATTCACTTACATGCATAAAGTGCATGCATGGACTTGAATGCCCATAAAATTGACCTTTTTGAGCTAATTTTGAGCTATCATGCATGTTGTTTTTTTAAATTATTATTATTAAAATAAGCAGTGTGCTACATGTATGCAGGATTTTTTTCACTGTGTTTTTAGCCTACCGATTCCCTGGGGGCACTCTAACTTTGGAGGTGACGCGTATGTAGAGCTGTTAAGACCCCTTTTTCAGCATTGCTGTCACCCAAAGACCACATATCAAACACATGTTCTGTCACCCGAAGACCCTTTATGTTTCCATTTGATCTGTCACCCAAAGACCCTTATTTTTCAATTTGAACATCAACTTTCATTTATCACTGATTTTGTTACTTATTTTGAAAAAAAATGTTTCTGTGGCACTGTTTTGGCTCTTACCCAAAGTTCAATTTAAGAAAAAGGTCATGTTCTCACCCAATGACCCCACATTTTTTACATTTTGCTCTCACCAAATGCCACAAAACATGCTCTCACCCAAATCACCCCATATGTTTTACATTTTGCTCTCACCGAATGCCCCTTATTGTGAAAGTGTCAGCCATATATCCATTTCATATTGAAGAGCCCCCCGACCGATTCCTTGTTTTGGGCACAAAAAAACATGTTAAAAAGGTCCCACGCATAGGGCTACGTGCTAGAATGGCTGTCACATATACTAATGCACATGCAGGTTTGAAAGAAACCTTTCATTTTTTGTGGCCTAAACTGTACATACAGTGACAGTATCAGGATTTTTTTTGTTTTTTTGCAGGGGGAGGAAGAAAAAATGTGAGAAATTGGCTCAAAATTGGCCAAATTTGACCAAAAAAATAGGCATTTTCAGTCAGCAATCTAACTGGGGAGAAAGAAGCAAATGTGTGGGGGTGTGTGCGTGTGAAGGGGGGGGGGGAAGCTCAAGTGCGTCTGTGTGTGGGGGGGGGATGTAATTCCCCCTCCCTTATTGCATTATGCACTGCATACATACCTGTTCCCTGACCCAAATTGGGAAATTTTTCCCTCGTAAATCAAAATATGAGAATTGTTCCCCGCCTCCATAGACATGTTCATCTTCCTCCGCATACAGCCGGATCCAGATATGATTTCTACCTGTCGGCAGTGATGTAAAACTAATCACATTATCATGGTCATCTTCATTGCTCAAGGTGGCTGTAGTCTGCAAAACAATATTTATATCCAATTTATAATCACAACACACAGATTTTGCTTTTAGTTTGATGTAGGAGGCAGCTAATTAAGGTATTCCATTTGTGAAATTTTCTCCTTAACTCTCTTCACGCGGGTGTCGACTGCAGGCGACAAGTTTCGAATTGTTTTATAAAATTCAAAAATTTCAGAAATGTAAATTTTCATGACCATATTTGGAATCAGCATGAAAAATGCATTAGAATGAGTACAAACACGCCCAGTATTGATTCAGTAGTTCTTAAGAGAGCTCTTGATATTTTGAGAAAATATTTCAAAACTTCAACTTTTTCCGTTGAAGCTAGCACGCAGAGCATTAAGGAAGATTTAGCTCGTCTTCCCCAGAGGAGTCTGACTTACGAACACATTAGGCAGCTCAATCAATTTTAATTTCATCGGGGGTTCTCAAGGAGTACCCATGCTAGATCTGGGGTTCCTGGAGGTATTTAGCGGGAATCGTTTTAAATAAAAACATACCCCTAGCATTTTTAGGACCAGATTTCTATAAAAAGATACCCCTAATTGGACTAGTTTTTGTGAGTATCTGTGTAAGTCCCTCAGGCTATAAGACAAAGTGCACAAATAAGTCAATTATTGTACCAGAAATGACTTTTGAAATTCTGAAAGTCGCATCTGCTTTTATGTTTTATCAAAAATTTAATAAAAAAAAGGAATATGTGGGCATGCATGGAATCAAGAAAATTTGATACCCTTTAGGAGATAGTGGGACTAGAAAAGGCTACAGTGAATTTGTTTGATACCCCCTGTGAGAGTCCCGAGACTACAGGTAAATAAGTAATTCTTGGCCAAGCTTGAACTAGGACTGCTACTGCGATAAACACACATGCACATAGAGCAGGACAGAAGAAAGCATACATGTGCCTTTTTTGCGTACCTGCTTTGTACGCAACATGGATGCAATGCATATGTTCCAGCTTGGCCAAGAATTACTTAATTTACCTGTAGTCCCTTTTTTTGGAAGCATGAGTACCCAGCCATAATTCAATGATATTCAACTTTGCCCAACCATATCACAATGCAAACAGTTAGGCTTAGGCAGTTTAAAAATATTGTTTGGTTCTTGCATTGTTTTCTGGAGTTGGTCCCATTTTTTTAAATTTTCAAGCTGAGTTTTCAAGTATAGGCCCCTACTGTTTGATTTTAAACCACCACCAATTCATTATGTTGAAAAGTATTAAATAACATGAACCACTCCAAAGATCAGCTTTTGTTGTTATCTGCATGCTCATCAGATCCTTCAAACAAAAATAAATAAAAATAAAAATAAAGAACTGAAACTGCTACAATGGCAAATTTGCCTTGCAAGTAAAACAACAAAAACTAAATGAAAAAAAACATGCCTCCCACCCTCATCAATTCATGAAACTTGACGAGAACCAAAAGATTGACTTTTAGCGGCCTTATCTATGCCTCAGATTACAACAACAAACTGTAGAGATTACTTATAGATCTAAATTTAACTTGATAATGGTTCAACCCATATACCATACTTACCATTAATTCTCCATAGCGATGAAATGTAACAGTAAATGAACCTTCCGATTCACTCACATTAAAATCAGTCAGTCCAATTCTCTCCTCCACATAATCACTAGTATTAAAATTACCTAAACGACTCTTAAACTTGTACTCTCCAGTTCCTACATACAAGAAAGGTGATTCAGCGGTGTGTTCAATCACTCTAGTGTCATCAACGGACACAGTCAGTGTGGTGTCATCATATTGTATAGTGAATTCTCCTTGACATAATGAGTCAAATTGTACCAATAGCATTAATAATAACACTGATATATATCCCCATGTGGTTAACATGGTGAATTAACACAACTAATTAGCTTTAAAACCTAATGACTGCACTAAAAGAAAGATTTCTCTTATTGTAACAAGTAGGCCTATCAGCTAGCAGCATGTATGTAAATAATGTTGTTACTGTTAGGGCCTACCTGTATAGTACATGTGATAATTTTCACGTAATGAATATTTTCACTGCAAAATTGTTAAACTTTTCACTGGCTTAAATTAATATGTCATGTTATACGAAGACCAGCAGTGACATGTGACCTACTCACTATGAAATATTTTCACACATTTCAATTTTTACATTATTATACTTATTGTTCAAAATAATTGTGAAATTACTGGTGTGTAAACCCGGGGTGTAAACATTTCTACTTCAAAATCTTATTTGCCTGCATGCTGCAAGTTCGAGGCCAGCATTACACTGCATTTAATTGTGCAAATAACATCTCTAATTGCTGCCCTTTATCACTTCAACTTTAAATAAGATTTTGTGGCCGGTGGTTTTGAGATTCTTTAAGGTGGCTGTGTACTCTCAGACATGCATGTAGTAAAAGTGCAATAACTTTGTAATTATTCGCGCAAGACATATAAAAGTATACATTTTTATAAAGGCAAGACATCAATAAATCTTAATATAAATACAGATTTGGGGTAAAAACAACAATTATGAAGAAAATCACAAAAAGTGAGTTTTTGGCAATTTTGTTAGGTACATCATAACAAAAAACACTCTTTCCAAAATATTTCATTTTGTTTTTAGCTCAATCTTGAGGCTCCATTCCAAAAACGGTTTTTTATTTTTTGATATTGGCCTTAGTTTTTGAGATATTGACCATATAAGGCATCAAATTGAACTTTTTAAAATTCACAAACGCCTATTTGCACAAAATGATGCCTAAAATCGGAAATAGACCAAAATATAAAAAATGAGAAAACCGTTTCTTGAGTCGATCATGCTTTTTACGATGATCATATTTGCTTACCTATAGATGCTGTATTTATTGAGTTATCGTGTACCTAAATCGTCATTTTACCGAGAAAATGAACATTGAAATAATGGCCGTTAAAGTTTAAAGTGGTCACATTTTGCCCTTTCATCGAATCTCATAGGAGAATGCGGCAGTTTTCGTTTTTCTACCTTATAAATTATGTGAACAACGGGTAAATCCACAGCCCGTTGAGAAGTTTGAGCGAAATCCATTCATAACTTGATATTCAAATCGAGGAAAAGAACTTGAAAAAACCCACATTTTATCAGCTAAAACGGAGCCATTTGACCACTTGAAATTAGTGTTTCCAAAGGATGCGCCACGCATGCAGATAAGCGTCGGCGTATGCGTAGCGTATCTGTGCGTTAACAAATTATGCGCGACGTAGCGCGATGCGTTGTTGCTTGGCGTGTCACCCCGCTGATACAACAAAGATTTTCTCTCTTTTAAAATTGCAAACACGAATGAAATAGTGAAATAAAATCCATAAAATAGCGCAGTTGGAGTTTATAAATCTGGATTTTCTTTCCTTGTATTTATAAAAAACATAACAAAGTAACAAATATCAAAAAAGCTCAATTTTGCGAAAGAAACAACGTCTTGAGTACACAGCCGCGTTAAGGGATCTGGAATGAGCGTTTATGGCGTTTGGACAGTATTTTTTGTGGGACATGAGAGCACCTCGGACGTATCAAATTGCATTCTGAATACGAAGCATGTCTTTCTGATATCAAATAATTTTCATTTTTTGAAATTCACGATATAATACAAATTTTATGACAAATTATTACAATTTGATATTTTTCAAATTTTTGATATATAACAGTCCTCGAAATAAATTTATAAATCTAATGATATATTCTTAAAGTGTATGTAGCTGGGAGGAAAAGCTGACGATCAATTGAAAATTTTGACCTTTTATATTGAAGATATGGATTTTTTTCCCAAAAAGACCTATTTTTGTTTGGTGTTTTGGGAAAAAAATCCATATCTTCAATTCGAAAGGTCAAAATTTTCAATTGATCATCGGCTTTTCATCCCACCTACGTACACTTAAGTATAAATCATCAGATTTATAAAGTTTACTTCAAGTACTGTTAAATATCAAAAATATCAATTTTTAATGATTTGCCATAAAATGTGTATTACATTGCGAATTTCAACAAATCCAAATTATTTGATATCAGAAGGAGATTCTTTGTATTCAGAATGCAATTCGATGTCTGATGTGCTCTAATGTCCCACAATAAATACTGTCCAAACGTCCATACCCCAGCCCTTAACTCACTCAATTTGTTTAATCACCCCCAAAGACTTGTACTATAAGACTAATTTCAGGTTATGCATTCTAATTTTTGGAAAACATGTATCTTTTTGTAACAAATTATCAAAATTAACATAAAATAATAAATTTATGAGCAAACTCTTAGCCTATAATACAAATAAAAAATTTAATGCTTGAACTTGTGCCAAGTCTTTGAATTCTGTAACTGAAATTATCAGAATACAAAATTGCAAGATTTTAGCCCATTTCTCCTAAAATTGCAAAATTATTCAAATTTGACTTTTTATCCAGTTAGAACTAAGTAAAGGAGTTTTGTTTCATTTGGCAAAACATGATAATATCTTTTAATCCAACAAATTAGTGCTGTATAATGTGACCAAGCTAATTTAGCATAATTATACATTTTTATTATGATAATGAAAATACTACAACTACCAAAACTATAAGTGATTCCATTTCTTGTCCTTTGGTCATTTCTCCTTGGAAGAGATCATATAAATGAGCCTATAGAAAAGGGAGTCATTGATATACCAAAAGACCCAAAATGCTACCCATGATTGCAGCACATCACTGTATGGCCATTAGTACTGAGTACCCACCGGCATGTCCAGGATCTTTTCCTGCGGGGGGCCGGGCGGGGGGCTCAGAGGGGCTTTCAGATTTATACCGGGGGCTTAATGGCTAAAATCACCAAAAAACGGCTGATTTTACATGTTTTTAACAATTAAGTGCGGGGAGCTTCAGCACCCAAAGCCCCCCTGGACATGCCACTGGTACCCCCAGGCCTATACACCGCCCCACACACATACACAGAAGAATACACCATTACAAAATCCCCCTCTACATCTAAAGCCAGGGCAGGGTGAGATAAGCAGCTATCAAATTTACAAAAAGTCAGCATCAATAAAATTGCGACCCCCCTATTTAAGCAACAAAATTCTATGACCCGCCACCACCAATACAGGCTAAAATTAAACAGGCTAAAATTGTATTGAAATCCGTCTTTTTGAATATAATAAACACACTATCTGTGGTCATCTTGTGACTCCCTACATTTTGGTCATCAAACATTTTTTGACCCCTATTTTCTTTCTAAAAATTTATGGCCCCTGGGTATATTTGGGACCCCCTTCCAAAGAAAATGATAGCCCCTAAAAATGAAATGCTATGAAGCAGCCTATAGATATGCAGCCTTTTATATTCTATCCTAGATAAATCAATTCATATAAAATGATATGTCTAATGGACCAATTATAAATATCAATGACAATAGTTTCCTTTCTGATACATTTATTTATAAACTGTGTACAGGGTCATGGTTGCATTGCATGAATGGATATTTATTACCATGAACACTCACTATTTAGCCACTGTGCTATTTAGCCTATATACTTGATACACCAACCAATTACACTTGACTGAGCGGTGTTGAGCATAAAAGAAAACCAGTTGATTCGCACATTGAATTTGTGAATTAATTTATGCTTCATACACTCTTTGATAGCGAGAACTAATCAGAGCAAGCGTTAGAAAAATCTAAAACATGCACTGATTGTGTCTAATGCACAGACGCGCACGCCGCGTACAATGCGCAGTGCTTTTGGACGCGTTCATTTTTCTTGCGGGTTTATGCATTTATATAATTGCTTTTATTTTCCAACACTTTTAGTGAAAATATTGAAGTTATAAAAACGGCAAAAATCATGGAATTTTTTCTTGTGTATGGAATAGGTTAATAAATGCGTATCACTTGTTGCTTGTGAAATTGTACAGAATAATGCACACATACTGAGATTTTGGTGCATCTAATGCACTCCCCCTTCGGGGCTTGTGCATTAGATGCATCAAAATCTTAGTACTTGTATGTGTGCATTATTTAGTACAACTTCACTCCCAGCAAGTGATATGCATTCATTAACCTATAATTAAAGCCATATTGTAACATTTGCAGAGGACGCCCTTTTATAAGGCATTGATTACAGGGGCATAACTTTCAAATTTTACAATTTAAGTTTGTGAAAATTGATGAGCATCTTTAGATTTTACACCAAACAACCTGAAATTGCCATTGTAGAATGTTGCTATAAATTATTTCAAGTACTAGCTAACAGTAGAAACAATTAACAAAAAATAAAAGCAAATTTGATACAATATATATGTATATAAAATTCAGCCAAATTTTATGTTCTCAACTTTAATACTTTATGCTTTTTGAAGACACAATACATTATTAAACCAGATCTTATACCACTGATAGTCATGACTCATGACTATTAATAGTCAACTTAGACACACAACACTATAATTTCAAGTCTTTATTCAGTCTTCTCTGAAACTGATTATATTTATTCATGAACAGCATTTTACACAATTACTGTAAGAAAAATAAGTTACGTACCACCCTGTATACAATATTGGTATATATCATCTCTTTCAATACAGAAAAATTACAAAGAGTTGTTAGCAATTACATGTACATCAATATTTGTTCCCTTCAAAAATGAAATGGTTGTCGAACCACAAGTCTCGCCTGCTTTTGCGACCACCTGCTTCTGCTACCACCTGCTTTTGCAATTACTTTTGGTAGCAGAAGTAAAGCAAATCCCAAATACCGTATTTCCTCGAATAGTCGCCCCTTCAAATAAATGCCCCTAAACACTTTTTCAACCAAGTTGTTTCAAAACTGATGATATTTCCATGTTATCTTGTGTAGTAAGCTTACCAAAGCTCACACATTGTCGATAATGGCATCGGTAATTGGCGAAAATCTGGTCGGAAACCCTGAACCGGAAGTTAGCATTCCTACAGTTCATTAGTGCATCATTACAGGGCTTTAAGCTTACCTAATGATTTTAACAGGATTTATCATTCTATAAATGACCTCTAATAAATGCCCCCCCCCCTTTGGAAAATGCAATGCCCCAGGGGCGACTATTCGAGGAAATGCGGTAGGATATCCGAAGACATGAGAAGTGAACACCATGCAAAGTAAATATTCATTAGAGACCATTTTTTTTCATTTTACACATTGACCTTTTTGACCACCATATGTGACCTTTGATACCCCCACATGTCGGTACCCATAGTTTGGTTGCAATAGGAATAGGATTTGAACTGTCCACCTGAGAGCATTTAATCAAACTTTAACCAATTTGTCACAGTATACAAAGTGTCCCATAAAAAGGTTACATGTAGAAAATAAGCCGCATTTTGTGATGCTACAACAAAACAATGTCATTTTTTTCAAATCTTATTTATTCATCCTTCTTGTAATTGTCTACAAAGTTTCAACTCTATCTTAAAAGCACCTTAACTTATGAGTGCAAGATGACAGCTGGTGTCAAGAGTGACTAACTATCAAAATATCACACAATGAAAGTTGAACACATGCACACCTTTGTTTTCACAAAAGAAACTTATTGAAAATTGAATATTGTACACTGAAAATAAATCTTGACTCATAGTGGTAGCAAATTAGAGAAGAACATGTTTTTGGTGAAGGCATTTCTGCATGCTGAGCTGTCATCAACATAGTGAACTTAATAATAATCTTTTGCATTTAGGTCTTAATTGGATCTTGTTTAGTTGAAATCGCTGCTGTGTTACAGTGTTACATACTGTCAGAATATAATAATATCATACCGGTATATAGTTCTGACTGAACTCTTGAAATAAAGCTGAGCAAGTTTTACTCTCTGTTTATCAGTAAAACACCATGTCATCTGTCAAATAAAGTTGAATCTGAATCTGAATCATACTATGGCTGGGCCTACTCAAATGCCCCGCCAAATGCAAGGTGGCTATGACGATGCATGAACCTCAAGTTGCATTATGTCACGTAAACAGCTTGCTCGTGAATGCTGGCTAAATATGCACGTTGTGAACTTGACATTCACAGGGGGTACTGGTAGAGCGTACATAGATTATATCATGGAAAGGACATATTTGTTAAAACATTTTTTGGGGGACATCCGGTACATACAGATACAGCCATACATACATATATATAGATGTGTATAGTGATTATATAGTCTCCTCCTTTCAGGCGTGACAAAAACATACATACATAATAAATGTAAGCATTTATGTGGTACCTATAGAACAGTTAGCAAAGCATTTTATATTTTATTCCCCTGCAACTAGTAAATGAAAAATTTGAATGCATATTTAAGATATTGCTTGATAATACACAGTTATCTTCAACTGATCTTATTCAATTCTAATATGGATCTCACATATATTCATGAGGTTATGAATCAATTCTAATCCCCAGACATTACGGACTGCAATTGGATCACACGCATCATGTATATTTCATGAGGTTATGAATCAATTCTAATCCCCAGACATTACGGACTGCAATTGGATCACACGCTTCATGTATATTCATGAGGTTATGAATCAATTCTAATCCCCAGACATTACGGACTGCAATTGGATCACACGCAACATGTATATTTCATGACGTTATGAATCAATTCTAAGCCCCGGACATTGTGGACTGCAATTGGATCACACGCATCATGTATATTCATGAGGTTATGGATCAATTCTAAGCCCCGGACATAGCGGACTGCAATTGGATCACACGCATCATGTATATTCATGAGGTCATGAATCAATTCTAAGCCCCGGACATTGTGGACTGCAATTGGATCACACGCATCATGTATATTCATGAGGTTATGAATCAATTCTAAGCCCCTGGACATTGCGGACTGCAATTGGATCACACGCATCATGTATATTCATGAGGTTATGAATAAATTCTAATCCCCAGACATTACGGACTGCAATTGGATCACATGGATCATGTATATTCACGAGGTTATGAATAAATTCTAATCCCCAGACATTACGGACTGCAATTGGATCACACGCATCATGTATATTCATGAGGTTATGAATCAATTCTAATCCCCAGACATTACGGACTGCAATTGGATCACAAGCTTCATGTATATTCATGAGGTTATGAATCAATTCTAATCCCCAGACATTACGGACTGCAATTGGATCACACGCAACATGTATATTTCATGAGGTTATGAATCAATTCTAAGCCCCGGACATTGTGGACTGCAATTGGATCACACGCATCATGTATATTCATGAGGTTATGGATCATTCTAAGCCCCGGACATAGCGGACTGCAATTGGATCACACGCATCATGTATATTCATGAGGTCATGAATCAATTCTAAGCCCCGGACATTGTGGACTGCAATTGGATCACACGCATCATGTATATTCATGAGGTTATGAATCAATTCTAAGCCCCGGACATTACGGACTGCAATTGGATCACATGCATCATGTATATTCATGAGGTTATGAATCAATTCTAAGCCCCGGACATAGCGTACTGCAATTGGATCACATGCATCATGTATATTCATGAGGTTATGAATCAATTCTAAGCCCTGGACATAGCGGACTGCAATTGGATCACATGCATCATGTATATTCATGAGGTTATGAATCAATTCTAAGCCCTGGACATTACGGACTGCAATTGGATCACACGCATCATGTATATTCATGAGGTTATGAATCAATTCTAAGCCCCGGACATTACGGACTGCAATTGGATCACATGCATCATGTATATTCATGAGGTTATGAATCAATTCTAAGCCCCGGACATAGCGGACTGCAATTGGATCACATGCATCATGTATATTCATGAGGTTATGAATCAATTCTAAGCCCTGGACATAGCGGACTGCAATTGGATCACACGCATCACATATATATTCATGAGGTTATGAATCAATTCTAAGCCCTGGACATAGCGGACTGCAATTGGATCACACGCATCATGTATATTCATGAGGTTATGGATCAATTCTAAGCCCCGGACATAGCGGACTGCAATTGGATCACACGCATCATGTATATTCATGAGGTTATGGATCAATTCTAAGCCCCGGACATAGCGGACTGCAATTGGATCACACGCATCATGTATATTCATGAGGTTATGAATCAATTCTAAGCCCTGGACATAGCGGACTGCAATTGGATCACACGCATCATATATATTCATGAGGTTATGAATCAATTCTAAGCCCTGGACATAGCGGACTGCAATTGGATCACACGCATCATATATATTCATGAGGTTATGAATCAATTCTAAGCCCTGGACATAGCGGACTGCAATTGGATCACACGCATCATATATATTCATGAGGTTATGAATCAATTCTAAGCCCTGGACATAGCGGACTGCAATTGGATCACACGCATCATATATATTCATGAGGTTATGGATCAATTCTTAGCCCCGGACATAGCGGACTGCAATTGGATCACATGCATCATGTATATTCATGAGGTTATGGATCAATTCTAAGCCCCGGACATAGCGGACTGCAATTGGATCACATGCATCATGTATATTCATGAGGTTATGGATCAATTCTAAGCCCCGGACATAGCGGACTGCAATTGGATCACACGCATCATGTATATTCATGAGGTTATGGATCAATTCTAAGCCCCGGACATTACGGACTGCAATTGGATCACACGCATCATGTATATTCATGAGGTTATGGATCAATTCTAAGCCCCAGACATTGCGGACTGCAATTGGATCACACGCATCATGTATATTCATGAGGTTATAAATAAATTCTAATCCCCAGACATTACGGACTGCAATTGGATCACATGGATCATGTATATTCACGAGGTTATGAATAAATTCTAATCCCCAGACATTACGGACTGCAATTGGATCACACGCATCACATATATATTCATGAGGTTATGAATCAATTCTAAGCCCCGGACATTACGGACTGCGATTGGATCACACGCATCACATATATATTCATGAGGTTATGAATCAATTCTAAGCCCCGGACATTACGGACTGCAATTGGATCACACGCATGAGGTTATGAATCAATTCTAAGCCCCTGGACATTACGGACTGCAATTGGATCACATGCATCATGTATATTCATGAGGTTATGAATCAATTCTAAGCCCCAGACATTGTGGACTGCAATCTTTACAGCAGACACGCATCACATGTATATTCATGAGGTTATGAATCAATTCTAAGCCCCGGACATTGTGGACTGCAATTGGATCACATGCATCACATATATATTCATGAGGTTATGAATCAATTCTAAGCCCCGGACATTGTGGACTGCAATCTTTACAGCAGACACGCATCACATATATATTCATGAGGTTATGAATCAATTCTAAGCCCCGGACATTGTGGACTGCAATCTTTACAGCAGACACGCATCACATGTATATTCATGAGGTTATGAATCAATTCTAAGCCCCGGACATTGTGGACTGCAATTGGATCACATGCATCACATATATATTCATGAGGTTATGAATCAATTCTAAGCCCCGGACATTGTGGACTGCAATCTTTACAGCAGACACGCATCACATATATATTCATGAGGTTATGAATCAATTCTAAGCCCCGGACATTGTGGACTGCAATCTTTACAGCAGACACGCATCACATGTATATTCATGAGGTTATGAATCAATTCTAAGCCCCGGACATTGTGGACTGCAATCTTTACAGCAGACACGCATCACATATATATTCATGAGGTTATGAATCAATTCTAAGCCCCGGACATAGCGGACTGCAATTGGATCACATGCATCATGTATATTCATGAGGTTATGAATCAATTCTAAGCCCTGGACATAGCGGACTGCAATTGGATCACACGCATCACATATATATTCATGAGGTTATGAATCAATTCTAAGCCCTGGACATAGCGGACTGCAATTGGATCACACGCATCATGTATATTCATGAGGTTATGGATCAATTCTAAGCCCCGGACATAGCGGACTGCAATTGGATCACACGCATCATGTATATTCATGAGGTTATGGATCAATTCTAAGCCCCGGACATAGCGGACTGCAATTGGATCACACGCATCATGTATATTCATGAGGTTATGAATCAATTCTAAGCCCTGGACATAGCGGACTGCAATTGGATCACACGCATCATATATATTCATGAGGTTATGAATCAATTCTAAGCCCTGGACATAGCGGACTGCAATTGGATCACACGCATCATATATATTCATGAGGTTATGAATCAATTCTAAGCCCTGGACATAGCGGACTGCAATTGGATCACACGCATCATATATATTCATGAGGTTATGAATCAATTCTAAGCCCTGGACATAGCGGACTGCAATTGGATCACACGCATCATATATATTCATGAGGTTATGGATCAATTCTAAGCCCCGGACATAGCGGACTGCAATTGGATCACATGCATCATGTATATTCATGAGGTTATGGATCAATTCTAAGCCCCGGACATAGCGGACTGCAATTGGATCACATGCATCATGTATATTCATGAGGTTATGGATCAATTCTAAGCCCCGGACATAGCGGACTGCAATTGGATCACACGCATCATGTATATTCATGAGGTTATGGATCAATTCTAAGCCCCGGACATTACGGACTGCAATTGGATCACACGCATCATGTATATTCATGAGGTTATGGATCAATTCTAAGCCCCAGACATTACGGACTGCAATTGGATCACACGCATCACATATATATTCATGAGGTTATGAATCAATTCTAAGCCCCGGACATTACGGACTGCAATTGGATCACACGCATCACATATATATTCATGAGGTTATGAATCAATTCTAAGCCCCGGACATTACGGACTGCAATTGGATCACACGCATGAGGTTATGAATCAATTCTAAGCCCCTGGACATTACGGACTGCAATTGGATCACATGCATCATGTATATTCATGAGGTTATGAATCAATTCTAAGCCCCAGACATTGTGGACTGCAATCTTTACAGCAGACAAGCATCACATGTATATTCATGAGGTTATGAATCAATTCTAAGCCCCGGACATTGTGGACTGCAATTGGATCACATGCATCACATATATATTCATGAGGTTATGAATCAATTCTAAGCCCCGGACATTGTGGACTGCAATCTTTACAGCAGACACGCATCACATATATATTCATGAGGTTATGAATCAATTCTAAGCCCCGGACATTGTGGACTGCAATCTTTACAGCAGACACGCATCACATGTATATTCATGAGGTTATGAATCAATTCTAAGCCCCGGACATTGTGGACTGCAATTGGATCACATGCATCACATATATATTCATGAGGTTATGAATCAATTCTAAGCCCCGGACATTGTGGACTGCAATCTTTACAGCAGACACGCATCACATATATATTCATGAGGTTATGAATCAATTCTAAGCCCCGGACATTGTGGACTGCAATCTTTACAGCAGACACGCATCACATGTATATTCATGAGGTTATGAATCAATTCTAAGCCCCGGACATTGTGGACTGCAATCTTTACAGCAGACACGCATCACATATATATTCATGAGGTTATGAATCAATTCTAAGCCCCGGACATTGTGGACTGCAATCTTTACAGCAGACACGCATCACATATATATTCATGAGGTTATGGATCAATTCTAAGCCCCGGACATTGTGGACTGCAATCTTTACAGCAGACACGCATCACATGTATATTCATGAGGTTATGAATCAATTCTAAGCCCCGGACATTGTGGACTGCAATCTTTACAGCAGACACGCATCACATATATATTCATGAGGTTATGAATCAATTCTAAGCCCCTGACATTGTGGACTGCAATCTTTACAGCAGACACGCATCACATATATATTCATGAGGTTATGAATCAATTCTAAGCCCCGGACATTGTGGACTGCAATTGGATCACACGCATCATATATATTCATGAGGTTATGAATCAATTCTAAGCCCTGGACATAGCGGACTGCAATTGGATCACACGCATCATATATATTCATGAGGTTATGAATCAATTCTAAGCCCTGGACATAGCGGACTGCAATTGGATCACACGCATCATATATATTCATGAGGTTATGAATCAATTCTAAGCCCTGGACATAGCGGACTGCAATTGGATCACACGCATCATATATATTCATGAGGTTATGGATCAATTCTAAGCCCCGGACATAGCGGACTGCAATTGGATCACATGCATCATGTATATTCATGAGGTTATGGATCAATTCTAAGCCCCGGACATAGCGGACTGCAATTGGATCACATGCATCATGTATATTCATGAGGTTATGGATCAATTCTAAGCCCCGGACATAGCGGACTGCAATTGGATCACACGCATCATGTATATTCATGAGGTTATGGATCAATTCTAAGCCCCGGACATTACGGACTGCAATTGGATCACACGCATCATGTATATTCATGAGGTTATGGATCAATTCTAAGCCCCAGACATTGCGGACTGCAATTGGATCACACGCATCATGTATATTCATGAGGTTATAAATAAATTCTAATCCCCAGACATTACGGACTGCAATTGGATCACATGGATCATGTATATTCACGAGGTTATGAATAAATTCTAATCCCCAGACATTACGGACTGCAATTGGATCACACGCATCACATATATATTCATGAGGTTATGAATCAATTCTAAGCCCCGGACATTACGGACTGCAATTGGATCACACGCATCACATATATATTCATGAGGTTATGAATCAATTCTAAGCCCCGGACATTACGGACTGCAATTGGATCACACGCATGAGGTTATGAATCAATTCTAAGCCCCTGGACATTACGGACTGCAATTGGATCACATGCATCATGTATATTCATGAGGTTATGAATCAATTCTAAGCCCCAGACATTGTGGACTGCAATCTTTACAGCAGACACGCATCACATGTATATTCATGAGGTTATGAATCAATTCTAAGCCCCGGACATTGTGGACTGCAATTGGATCACATGCATCACATATATATTCATGAGGTTATGAATCAATTCTAAGCCCCGGACATTGTGGACTGCAATCTTTACAGCAGACACGCATCACATATATATTCATGAGGTTATGAATCAATTCTAAGCCCCGGACATTGTGGACTGCAATCTTTACAGCAGACACGCATCACATGTATATTCATGAGGTTATGAATCAATTCTAAGCCCCGGACATTGTGGACTGCAATTGGATCACATGCATCACATATATATTCATGAGGTTATGAATTAATTCTAAGCCCCGGACATTGTGGACTGCAATCTTTACAGCAGACACGCATCACATATATATTCATGAGGTTATGAATCAATTCTAAGCCCCGGACATTGTGGACTGCAATCTTTACAGCAGACACGCATCACATGTATATTCATGAGGTTATGAATCAATTCTAAGCCCCGGACATTGTGGACTGCAATCTTTACAGCAGACACGCATCACATATATATTCATGAGGTTATGAATCAATTCTAAGCCCCGGACATTGTGGACTGCAATCTTTACAGCAGACACGCATCACATGTATATTCATGAGGTTATGAATCAATTCTAAGCCCCGGACATTGTGGACTGCAATCTTTACAGCAGACACGCATCACATATATATTCATGAGGTTATGAATCAATTCTAAGCCCCGGACATAGCGGACTGCAATTGGATCACATGCATCATGTATATTCATGAGGTTATGAATCAATTCTAAGCCCTGGACATAGCGGACTGCAATTGGATCACACGCATCACATATATATTCATGAGGTTATGAATCAATTCTAAGCCCTGGACATAGCGGACTGCAATTGGATCACACGCATCATGTATATTCATGAGGTTATGGATCAATTCTAAGCCCGGACATAGCGGACTGCAATTGGATCACACGCATCATGTATATTCATGAGGTTATGGATCAATTCTAAGCCCCGGACATAGCGGACTGCAATTGGATCACACGCATCATGTATATTCATGAGGTTATGAATCAATTCTAAGCCCTGGACATAGCGGACTGCAATTGGATCACACGCATCATATATATTCATGAGGTTATGAATCAATTCTAAGCCCTGGACATAGCGGACTGCAATTGGATCACACGCATCATATATATTCATGAGGTTATGAATCAATTCTAAGCCCTGGACATAGCGGACTGCAATTGGATCACACGCATCATATATATTCATGAGGTTATGAATCAATTCTAAGCCCTGGACATAGCGGACTGCAATTGGATCACACGCATCATATATATTCATGAGGTTATGGATCAATTCTAAGCCCCGGACATAGCGGACTGCAATTGGATCACATGCATCATGTATATTCATGAGGTTATGGATCAATTCTAAGCCCCGGACATAGCGGACTGCAATTGGATCACATGCATCATGTATATTCATGAGGTTATGGATCAATTCTAAGCCCGGACATAGCGGACTGCAATTGGATCACACGCATCATGTATATTCATGAGGTTATGGATCAATTCTAAGCCCCGGACATTACGGACTGCAATTGGATCACACGCATCATGTATATTCATGAGGTTATGGATCAATTCTAAGCCCCAGACATTACGGACTGCAATTGGATCACACGCATCACATATATATTCATGAGGTTATGAATCAATTCTAAGCCCCGGACATTACGGACTGCAATTGGATCACACGCATCACATATATATTCATGAGGTTATGAATCAATTCTAAGCCCCGGACATTACGGACTGCAATTGGATCACACGCATGAGGTTATGAATCAATTCTAAGCCCCTGGACATTACGGACTGCAATTGGATCACATGCATCATGTATATTCATGAGGTTATGAATCAATTCTAAGCCCCAGACATTGTGGACTGCAATCTTTACAGCAGACAAGCATCACATGTATATTCATGAGGTTATGAATCAATTCTAAGCCCCGGACATTGTGGACTGCAATTGGATCACATGCATCACATATATATTCATGAGGTTATGAATCAATTCTAAGCCCCGGACATTGTGGACTGCAATCTTTACAGCAGACACGCATCACATATATATTCATGAGGTTATGAATCAATTCTAAGCCCCGGACATTGTGGACTGCAATCTTTACAGCAGACACGCATCACATGTATATTCATGAGGTTATGAATCAATTCTAAGCCCCGGACATTGTGGACTGCAATTGGATCACATGCATCACATATATATTCATGAGGTTATGAATCAATTCTAAGCCCCGGACATTGTGGACTGCAATCTTTACAGCAGACACGCATCACATATATATTCATGAGGTTATGAATCAATTCTAAGCCCCGGACATTGTGGACTGCAATCTTTACAGCAGACACGCATCACATGTATATTCATGAGGTTATGAATCAATTCTAAGCCCCGGACATTGTGGACTGCAATCTTTACAGCAGACACGCATCACATATATATTCATGAGGTTATGAATCAATTCTAAGCCCCGGACATTGTGGACTGCAATCTTTACAGCAGACACGCATCACATATATATATTCATGAGGTTATGGATCAATTCTAAGCCCCGGACATTGTGGACTGCAATCTTTACAGCAGACACGCATCACATGTATATTCATGAGGTTATGAATCAATTCTAAGCCCCGGACATTGTGGACTGCAATCTTTACAGCAGACACGCATCACATATATATTCATGAGGTTATGAATCAATTCTAAGCCCCTGACATTGTGGACTGCAATCTTTACAGCAGACACGCATCACATATATATTCATGAGGTTATGAATCAATTCTAAGCCCCGGACATTGTGGACTGCAATTGGATCACACGCATCATATATATTCATGAGGTTATGAATCAATTCTAAGCCCTGGACATAGCGGACTGCAATTGGATCACACGCATCATATATATTCATGAGGTTATGAATCAATTCTAAGCCCTGGACATAGCGGACTGCAATTGGATCACACGCATCATATATATTCATGAGGTTATGAATCAATTCTAAGCCCTGGACATAGCGGACTGCAATTGGATCACACGCATCATATATATTCATGAGGTTATGGATCAATTCTAAGCCCCGGACATAGCGGACTGCAATTGGATCACATGCATCATGTATATTCATGAGGTTATGGATCAATTCTAAGCCCCGGACATAGCGGACTGCAATTGGATCACATGCATCATGTATATTCATGAGGTTATGGATCAATTCTAAGCCCCGGACATAGCGGACTGCAATTGGATCACACGCATCATGTATATTCATGAGGTTATGGATCAATTCTAAGCCCCGGACATTACGGACTGCAATTGGATCACACGCATCATGTATATTCATGAGGTTATGGATCAATTCTAAGCCCCAGACATTGCGGACTGCAATTGGATCACACGCATCATGTATATTCATGAGGTTATAAATAAATTCTAATCCCCAGACATTACGGACTGCAATTGGATCACATGGATCATGTATATTCACGAGGTTATGAATAAATTCTAATCCCCAGACATTACGGACTGCAATTGGATCACACGCATCACATATATATTCATGAGGTTATGAATCAATTCTAAGCCCCGGACATTACGGACTGCAATTGGATCACACGCATCACATATATATTCATGAGGTTATGAATCAATTCTAAGCCCCGGACATTACGGACTGCAATTGGATCACACGCATGAGGTTATGAATCAATTCTAAGCCCCTGGACATTACGGACTGCAATTGGATCACATGCATCATGTATATTCATGAGGTTATGAATCAATTCTAAGCCCCAGACATTGTGGACTGCAATCTTTACAGCAGACACGCATCACATGTATATTCATGAGGTTATGAATCAATTCTAAGCCCCGGACATTGTGGACTGCAATTGGATCACATGCATCACATATATATTCATGAGGTTATGAATCAATTCTAAGCCCCGGACATTGTGGACTGCAATCTTTACAGCAGACACGCATCACATATATATTCATGAGGTTATGAATCAATTCTAAGCCCCGGACATTGTGGACTGCAATCTTTACAGCAGACACGCATCACATGTATATTCATGAGGTTATGAATCAATTCTAAGCCCCGGACATTGTGGACTGCAATTGGATCACATGCATCACATATATATTCATGAGGTTATGAATTAATTCTAAGCCCCGGACATTGTGGACTGCAATCTTTACAGCAGACACGCATCACATATATATTCATGAGGTTATGAATCAATTCTAAGCCCCGGACATTGTGGACTGCAATCTTTACAGCAGACACGCATCACATGTATATTCATGAGGTTATGAATCAATTCTAAGCCCCGGACATTGTGGACTGCAATCTTTACAGCAGACACGCATCACATATATATTCATGAGGTTATGAATCAATTCTAAGCCCCGGACATTGTGGACTGCAATCTTTACAGCAGACACGCATCACATATATGGTCGAATCCAACGAAAAGTGTACATGGCATGTTCAGGGCCATAACTTAAAAGTATTAATCAATTGGCATTCGTTTTTGTATTGTGTTTATTCGCCTTGATCATACGCTTCGCGCCATATATAATAAGACCCCTTCTGTGAAAAACTTAGACACAGAGACCCCAAAACATGCTATTTTTACCCATTTTTTCAAAATATTTCTTAAAGTATTTTTAAAAACATCTAAATCAGTTATGAAAAGAAGTCATTGGATTGAATCTAAATTGATTTCCTGAAAGGTGTGTATTCAAAGATTGCCTGTTCAATTTTTCACATATTTGTACATAATTATGAATTTCTTGTGATAATTTTTGAGTGGTATTTTTTACATTACCTACGAATACAATTTTTCATAGCACTAGATATATCTTTAAAAATGGAAATCACTAATAAATGCGCAATTGATACAAGCTTTGATATGTCCAATAGTGAAATGCATTGCATTCAGACATCTTTATTATTGTGTTTAGGTGCCAGAAATTCTAAATGGCACAAAGGTAGGTTTGGTAAAAAATATGCATTACCTCCGAATACATGTTAAAAGCTGTGTCATTTCCACAAACTGAGAGAATAGTAAACAATAGTTAAGCAATAGGTGCAGGGTAATACACTCTTTATTTCTACCAAGTTTTAATAGCCTGCGTTTAAATATTTCTGAGATGTCAACAATAAAGCAAGTATTCGTAGGTAAATTTCGGTAACCGAATGTTACCTACGAATACAATTTGACATCATGACAGTATTGTGAAACACCGCCATTCATGCCAATGCCCATATTGGTACATAACGAAGGCCTGTATGTTTGCTATCAAATCATATGTCAATGAAATTTGCGAATTCACATACATGCCCACCATGCAAAACTGAATACGGCTTACTTGTTGAAAAATATGTACTGAAATAGACGACGGTCTGCTCATTTGAAAGAAAAATCAGATTCGAAGAAGATTAGAAGGGGATAAATACTTGGATTTGTCAACTATTATGTGTGCTTCATTTTAAATGTTTACCGACCTTCTGGTTACTGAGTAATTTGTGTCCAAATTGATTTATTCGAAGGTAACTTTTGACGTATTCGCTAAGGTTACCTACGAATACCATGGAAAAAACGACTGTTCTCATTGTCTCATGATCTAGACAACACAGTGATGGACCCTGGTATAAAGCTTATTGTAGTTGCCCTCAAACGAAAGGCCACAAGACGTAACTGACTCCAAGATGGACTTCACAAGTCTGCAATAACGGTTTTAAGCGATTTGTGTGCAATTAAGCAAATTAAAGTCACTTTAGTGCCTTTGTTTCTTACTTCAATCCTCTTTCAACCGCTGTGAACCGACATTATTAATACATGATAGGGTCTCAAGTATCAATAAACGCACATAAAGAAAATAATACATTCAAAGTGCTTTATAAAATGAAGTTTTGATTGCGATATCCACCAAAAGTCTAATTCTTACCTACAAATACTGAAATGTTACTTACGAATACATCATAATACGTGCCATGTGTAATGAAGTGTCCATACCAATGGAAATTAATTGTCAACAACTTTAAGCGGTACCCCAGGACACTATTATTACCCATATACGGATTCATTCAACAATTATTTATTATGTAAAATTGCTGATTAACTACTTGTATATCAAAATGAAGTGTTCAAAATCTTGCTAAAAGCATCAAAATTTTTTGATCTAAGGTAATAGCATTTATTCATTTGGACGTACCATCTGAAACAGATCTAAAACTACCATTTTATTAATTCATTACCATAATAGCAAAATTTAAACCTCTAAACTCAATATAGATATTGTTAAATCGCTCATGTTACCTACGAATACCCGGGTTTCTTCACCTTTTCATTTTATAAAGCGTTAGGTGTATGCGTATAATTCCAAATTTTCCTGAGAACATATATCCCACTCGTTCTTATACAATGTGTAAATTGATTCATACTCATTAGATAAATAAAATACAGAAACTGACCTAAACTTCATTTTCAAAAATAAACTAGCATAAATTGACTAAGATCATATTGATCGTGTTATAAAAACAAAAACAAATATTTTTGGTTGAGCTAGCATTTTCCTGACACCCTGTGGTCTACATTACACGAAAAAAGCGTTAATGGGAATATTTCACTTGTTTTAGGTTGATTAGTATTGCGATAGTGAAAGCATCCTAGTGGTATTCGTAGGTAACATTGGGTTTTGATATCACATTTACTATCACACGTCCTGGATTTATTTTTCAAGATTAGTAATGGCACTTTTGGTTCCTATAAGGCCAATATGTCATCAATCAATGGGCAAAAGGAAAAATTGTGGAGACATTTTTATTTCGGAGTTTTATTTTTGGCCCGTGGACACTTTTGGTTGGATTCGACCATATATTCATGAGGTTATGGATCAATTCTAAGCCCCTGGACATTGTGGACTGTAATTACAGCAGACACGCATCACATATATATTCATGAGGTTATGAATCAATTCTAAGCCCCGGACATTGTGGACTGCAATCTTTACAGCAGACACGCATCACATATATATTCATGAGGTTATGAATCAATTCTAAGCCCCGGACATTGTGGACTGCAATCTTTACAGCAGACACGCATCACATGTATATTCATGAGGTTATGAATCAATTCTAAGCCCCGGACATTGTGGACTGCAATCTTTACAGCAGACACGCATCACATATATATTCATGAGGTTATGAATCAATTCTAAGCCCCTGACATTGTGGACTGCAATCTTTACAGCAGACACGCATCACATATATATTCATGAGGTTATGAATCAATTCTAAGCCCCGGACATTGTGGACTGCAATCTTTACAGCAGACACGCATCACATATATATTCATGAGGTTATGAATCAATTCTAAGCCCCGGACATTGTGGACTGCAATCTTTACAGCAGACACGCATCACATATATATTCATGAGGTTATGGATCAATTCTAAGCCCCAGACATTGTGGACTGCAATCTTTACAGCAGACACGCATCACATATATATTCATGAGGTTATGAATCAATTCTAAGCCCCTGGACATTGTGGACTGCAATCTTTACAGCAGACACCCATCACATATTCATGAGGTTATGGATCAATTCTAAGCCCCCGGACATTGTGGACTGTAATTACAGCAGACACGCATCACATATATATTCATGAGGTTATGGATCAATTCTAAGCCCCTGGACATTGTGGACTGCAATCTTTACAGCAGACACGCATCACATATATATTCATGAGGTTATGAATCAATTCTAAGCCCCTGGACATTGTGGACTGCAATCTTTACAGCAGACACGCATCACATATATATTCATGAGGTTATGAATCAATTCTAAGCCCCTGGACATTGTGGACTGCAATCTTTACAGCAGACACGCATCACATATATATTCATGAGATTATGGATCAATTCTAAGCCCCAGACATTGTGGACTGCAATTACAGCAGACACGCATCACATATATATTCATGAGGTTATGAATCAATTCTAAGCCCCGGACATAGCGGACTGCAATCTTTACAGCAGACACGCATCACATATATATTCATGAGATTATGGATCAATTCTAAGCCCCCGGACATTGTGGACTGCAATCTTTACAGCAGACACGCATCACATATATATTCATGAGGTTATGAATCAATTCTAAGCCCCTGGACATTGTGGACTGCAATCTTTACAGCAGACACGCATCACATATATATTCATGAGATTATGGATCAATTCTAAGCCCCGGACATTGTGGACTGTAATTACAGCAGACACGCATCACATATATATTCATGAGGTTATGAATCAATTCTAAGCCCCTGGACATTGTGGACTGCAATCTTTACAGCAGACACGCATCACATATATATTCATGAGGTTATGAATCAATTCTAAGCCCCTGGACATTGTGGACTGCAATCTTTACAGCAGACACGCATCACATATATATTCATGAGATTATGGATCAATTCTAAGCCCCCGGACATTGTGGACTGTAATTACAGCAGACACGCATCACATATATATTCATGAGGTTATGAATCAATTCTAAGCCCCTGGACATTGTGGACTGCAATCTTTACAGCAGACACGCATCACATATATATTCATGAGGTTATGAATCAATTCTAAGCCCCTGGACATTGTGGACTGCAATCTTTACAGCAGACACGCATCACATATATATTCATGAGATTATGGATCAATTCTAAGCCCCGGACATTGTGGACTGCAATCTTTACAGCAGACACGCATCACATATATATTCATGAGGTTATGAATCAATTCTAAGCCCCTGGACATTGTGGACTGCAATCTTTACAGCAGACACGCATCACATATATATTCATGAGGTTATGAATCAATTCTAAGCCCCTGGACATTGTGGACTGCAATCTTTACAGCAGACACGCATCACATATATATTCATGAGATTATGGATCAATTCTAAGCCCCCGGACATTGTGGACTGTAATTACAGCAGACACGCATCACATATATATTCATGAGGTTATGAATCAATTCTAAGCCCCTGGACATTGTGGACTGCAATCTTTACAGCAGACACGCATCACATATATATTCATGAGGTTATGAATCAATTCTAAGCCCCTGGACATTGTGGACTGCAATCTTTACAGCAGACAGGCATCACATATATATTCATGAGGTTATGGATCAATTCTAAGCCCCTGGACATTGTGGACTGCAATCTTTACAGCAGACACGCATCACATATATATTCATGAGGTTATGAATCAATTCTAAGCCCCGGACATTGTGGACTGCAATCTTTACAGCAGACACGCATCACATATATATTAATGAGGTTATGAATCAATTCTAAGCCCCGGACATTGTGGACTGCAATCTCTACAGCAGACACGCATCACATATATATTCATGAGGTTATGGATCAATTCTAAGCCCCGGACATAGCGGACTGCAATTGGATCACACGCATCATGTATATTCATGAGGTTATGAATCAATTCTAAGCCCCTGGACATTGTGGACTGCAATTGGATCACACGCATCATGTATATTCATGAGGTTATGAATCAATTCTAAGCCCCGGACATAGCGGACTGCAATTGGATCACACGCATCATGTATATTCATGAGGTTATGGATCAATTCTAAGCCCCGGACATAGCGGACTGCAATTGGATCACACGCATCATGTATATTCATGAGGTTATGAATCAATTCTAAGCCCCGGACATAGCGGACTGCAATTGGATCACACGCATCATGTATATTCATGAGGTTATGGATCAATTCTAAGCCCCGGACATAGCGGACTGCAATTGGATCACACGCATCATGTATATTCATGAGGTTATGAATCAATTCTAAGCCCCGGACATAGCGGACTGCAATTGAATCACACGCATCATGTATATTCATGAGGTTATGAATCAATTCTAAGCCCCTGGACATTACGGACTGCAATTGGATCACACGCATCATGTATATTCATGAGGTTATGAATCAATTCTAAGCCCCTGGGACATTGCGGACTGCAATTGGATCACACGCATCATGTATATTCATGAGGTTATGAATCAATTCTAATCCCCAGACATAGCGGACTGCAATTGGATCACACGCATCATGTATATTCATGAGGTTATGGATCAATTCTGAGCCCCTGACATAGCGGACTGCAATTGGATCACACACATCATGTATATTCATGAGGTTATGGATCAATTCTAAGCCCCGGACATAGCGGACTGCAATTGGATCACACGCATCATGTATATTCATGAGGTTATGGATCAATTCTAAGCCCCGGACATAGCGGACTGCAATTGGATCACACGCATCATGTATATTCATGAGGTTATGAATCAATTCTAAGCCCCAGACATTACGGACTGCAATTGGATCACACGCATCATGTATATTCATGAGGTTATGAATCAATTCTAAGCCCCGGACATAGCGGACTGCAATTGGATCACACGCATCATGTATATTCATGAGGTTATGGATCAATTCTAAGCCCCGGACATAGCGGACTGCAATTGGATCACACGCATCATGTATATTCATGAGGTTATGGATCAATTCTAAGCCCCGGACATAGCGGACTGCAATTGGATCACACGCATCATGTATATTCATGAGGTTATGGATCAATTCTAAGCCCCTGACATAGCGGACTGCAATTGGATCACACGCATCATGTATATTCATGAGGTTATGGATCAATTCTAAGCCCCGGACATAGCGGACTGCAATTGGATCACACGCATCATGTATATTCATGAGGTTATGAATCAATTCTAAGCCCCTGACATAGCGGACTGCAATTGGATCACACGCATCATGTATATTCATGAGGTTATGAATCAATTCTAAGCCCCTGGACATTACGGACTGCAATTGGATCACACGCATCATGTATATTCATGAGGTTATGGATCAATTCTAAGCCCCTGGACATTACGGACTGCAATTGGATCACACGCATCATGTATATTCATGAGGTTATGGATCAATTCTAAGCCCCGGACATTACGGACTGCAATTGGATCACACGCATCATGTATATTCATGAGGTTATGGATCAATTCTAAGCCCCGGACATAGCGGACTGCAATTGGATCACACGCATCATGTATATTCATGAGGTTATGGATCAATTCTAAGCCCCGGACATAGCGGACTGCAATTGGATCACACACATCATGTATATTCATGAGGTTATGAATCAATTCTAAGCCCCGGACATTACAGACTGCAATTGGATCACACGCATCACATATATATTCATGAGGTTATGAATCAATTCTAAGCCCCGGACATTACAGACTGCAATTGGATCACACGCATCACATATATATTCATGAGGTTATGAATCAATTCTAAGCCCCAGACATTGTGGACTGCAATCTTTACAGCAGACACGCATCACATATATATTCATGAGGTTATGGATCAATTCTAAGCCCCAGACATTGTGGACTGCAATCTTTACAGCAGACACGCATCACATATATATATTCATGAGGTTATGGATCAATTCTAAGCCCCAGACATTGTGGACTGCAATCTTTACAGCAGACACGCATCACATATATATTCATGAGGTTATGGATCAATTCTAAGCCCCGGACATTGTGGACTGCAATCTTTACAGCAGACACGCATCACATATATATTCATGAGGTTATGTATCAATTCTAAGCCCCTGGACATTGTGGACTGCAATCTTTACAGCAGACACGCATCACATATATATTAATGAGGTTATGAATCAATTCTAAGCCCCTGGACATTGTGGACTGCAATCTTTACAGCAGACACGCATCACATATATATTAATGAGGTTATGAATCAATTCTAAGCCCCGGACATTACGGACTGCAATTGGATCACACACATCATGTATATTCATGAGGTTATGAATCAATTCTAAGCCCCGGACATAGCGGACTGCAATTGGATCACACACATCATGTATATTCATGAGGTTATGAATCAATTCTAAGCCCCGGACATAGCGGACTGCAATTGGATCACACGTATCATGTATATTCATGAGGTTATGAATCAATTCTAAGCCCCGGACATAGCGGACTGCAATTGGATCACACGCATCATGTATATTCATGAGGTTATGAATCAATTCTAAGCCCCGGACATAGCGGACTGCAATTGGATCACACGCATCATGTATATTCATGAGGTTATGAATCAATTCTAAGCCCCGGACATTACGGACTGCAATTGGATCACACGCATCATGTATATTCATGAGGTTATGAATCAATTCTAAGCCCCGGACATAGCGGACTGCAATTGGATCACACGCATCATGTATATTCATGAGGTTATGAATCAATTCTAAGCCCCTGGACATTGCGGACTGCAATTGGATCACACGCATCATGTATATTCATGAGGTTATGGATCAATTCTAAGCCCCGGACATTACGGACTGCAATTGGATCACACGCATCATGTATATTCATGAGGTTATGAATCAATTCTAAGCCCCGGACATAGCGGACTGCAATTGGATCACACGCATCATGTATATTCATGAGGTTATGAATCAATTCTAAGCCCCGGACATTACGGACTGCAATTGGATCACACGCATCATGTATATTCATGAGGTTATGAATCAATTCTAAGCCCCTGGACATTGCGGACTGCAATTGGATCACACGCATCATGTATATTCATGAGGTTATGGATCAATTCTAAGCCCCGGACATTACGGACTGCAATTGGATCACACATCATGTATATTCATGAGGTTATGGATCAATTCTAAGCCCGGACATTACGGACTGCAATTGGATCACACGCTTCATGTATATTCATGAGGTTATGAATCAATTCAGCCCCGGACATTACGGACTGCAATTGGATCACACGCATCATGTATATTCATGAGGTTATGGATCAATTCTAAGCCCCGGACATAGCGGACTGCAATTGGATCACACGCATCATGTATATTCATGAGGTTATGGATCAATTCTAAGCCCCGGACATTACGGACTGCAATTGGATCACACGCATCATGTATATTCATGAGGTTATGAATCAATTCTAAGCCCCGGACATTACGGACTGCAATTGGATCACACGCATCATGTATATTCATGAGGTTATGGATCAATTCTAAGCCCCGGACATTACGAACTGCAATTGGATCACACGCATCATGTATATTCATGAGGTTATGGATCAATTCTAAGCCCGGACATTACGGACTGCAATTGGATCACACGCATCATGTATATTCATGAGGTTATGGATCAATTCTAAGCCCCGGACATTACGGACTGCAATCTTTACAGCACACAGGCATGAGAATATATTTCAATGAAAAAAACAGGAAAATTCTGAAAAAAAAGGAAAAAGTGCGTAAAATATGGAAAAAATGCTCAAAACGGGCTAAAAAGAAATAAAACCACAGAAACTTCGGAAAAAAAACAAAAGAGGAAAATTCTCATGCCTGAGCAAGAGAGACAAGCAAATCATCGCTGTGCAGAAAGCAGGGGCATAGCAAGAGCCTTAGAGGCCCATAGACAAGGAGCAGGGCAAGGCCCTTTTAACATCTCCTTTGTCAGCCCTATCAATAACCCACTTCATTTTCGCTTTTGTTCAGGTCCCTGAACTCTCTAGGCCCATGGACTTTGTTGACTCACTTGCTATGGCCCTGGCAGAAAGAAGTTTACAGATTGCAGAACCTACATTGTATACTTTGACGATCAGCTTGTAATCGGCTAGAATTATTAGGCTTTTATCACTACTCCAAAACGTAGACCCACGTTAAAGGAGTATTTCGTGATCCTAGCATCCTCTATTTATGTCATTTTTCATTAGATATCCACGAAAAAACCCTATTCCCAAAATTTCAGTTGATTCCGATTTTATGTTCATGAGTTATGCATGATTATGTGTATTACACTGCTCCATAGACAATGCGTTGTAATTTCGTTCTGGTGCACCAGAACGAAATTCAAATTTCACGATATCTTTGCTAAACGAATTAATCTGCAAGAAATATTTTGTACATAAACATTATGTAGCCAGAGGTTTCCAGTGATATAAAAATCTCAACTTTTTTGAGAAAAGTGGGGGATGAGGCTGTGGATCACGAAATGCCCCTTTAAGAAGGATATTATTGATCTGTCTGGTCTATATTATGTGTGTTAAAGAAAGTAGACAAAGTATGACTTCAAATATTAATTTGTAATAATTCTGCAAGATTTCACAAGACAATTCTCCATATAAAATATATTGATATTAAAACGATGTTATAAAGCCTGCCAAATACATGCTAATCAAGCTATAAATTATTAAATGTTTTGTCAGTAACTGTGAAACTTTCAAATTTGAAAACCTTTTTGTACATGGAAGGTTTTGATTGGGACTGAGCTGCTTTGTATAGAATAACATTATTGTTTTAAGACCCAGCCTTGTAACAGATAGCATTAGATAGCAATGAGGCGGCACACCAAGATCTTCTACACAAAAAGAATACTATCTCCGTGTTATATATAAGGCAATAAAGAAACGGCTTGATCTCAAAACAATACTTTTGTTCTCATTCATAAAACAGACAACTCACAAAATCATGTCATGCACAAAATTGGCAAATCCATTGAGTCCTTCACATGCGGACGCAAACTTTTGCAATGCGCCGACACGCAAGATCATTGTAAACAATTCACGCAGACGCGCAGCTTAACATGCAGCCAGGTGTGCTCTATAACATGGGCAAGAACTTAGAGACAAATTTCATAGTTCTAGTCCAATAAAAACAGCACTTACTGTGGACGTTTCGAAATCTGTCATTTCTTTATCAACACTGCTGTTGTTGTAAGGACCTTCTGTATACAACTCGTATATAGAAGGTCATCACAACAACATCAGTGTTGATAAAGAAATGGGCAAAGAAGCAATGAAAAAGGAAATAGAACAAGTTACTGTTTAAAATGTAACCTATTCATTACAATTATATAATTATTAGGATTTTTGTTTGTTTTTGACTGCATTAGTTTTGTACCATTTGCGTTGTAATATACCGACATGGTTTAAATTATACTGCTCTTATTATTATTATTACTAGGATATCACATCAGCCAATTATAATGGCACACAGTATGACGGCCGGTGGGTGTGGGCACTTCAATGAAGTAGGGCTGGCACTTTCGCAGTACGGGGCATTCAGTGAGAGGAAAATGTACAAAATATGGGGTCATTGGGTTAGAGCATGATTTTTGGCATTCGGTAAGAGCAAAATGTAAAAAATATGGGGTCATTGGGTGAGAGAGAGAACATGACCTTTTTTTAAATGGAAACTTTGGGTGAGAGCCGAAACAGAGCCACAGAAACCTTGAACATTGAATTGCTTCAAATTTCTTTGTTTTTCAAAATAAGTAACAAAATCAGTGATAAATGAAAGTTGCTGTTCAAATTGAACATTGAATGGCTTCAAATTTCTTTGTTTTTTCAAAATAAGTAACAAAATCAGTGATAAATGAAAGTTGCTGTTCAAATTGAACTTTTAAGGGTCTTTGGGTAACAGATCAAATGGAAAAATGGGTGAAAGAGCATGCGTTCATAAAATAATATGGGGTCTTTGGGTGACAGCAACGCTGAAAAAGGGGGTCTTAACAGCTCTACATATGCGTCACCTCCAAAGTGGGTATGACTAAACAGCTCCCCATTTTACACTGGGTGGAGTAGGAAAAGCAAGATAGAGAGTGATGCCCAACACATTGGTCCATTGGCCAAAAACAATATAAAGGTCATTTGTTGGGATCAGTTTCTCATTTTTGATCTTCTTCATTGTGTGATATTAAAATGGGTTATACCATTTGAAATCCACATACCCACTATGGAAAACACGACTTTCCCCACCCAGGGGGTGTAGATTTTTAATGGAGTCATACACTCCCTGTATGGAACATTAAGGTCATGTCTTCCATAGGGAGTATTTGGATTTCAACTGGAATAGACCAATCCTTGTTTGAAATATGTTTCATCAGGAGGGTTGGGAGTTGATAAGGGCAGTTTCAGAACAATAATTCACAAACAATGGGTACTTAAAAGGTATATACAGTGATTTGCTTATTTGCTGGATCATACATGAGATTGAGAATAATATTGCATTATATTAAAGTGCTTATGTGACTTAACCTTTGCAAATTGTCATATGAACTCTCACCCTCCTGCTATATGGTGCCTATTATTTAGACTTACGGTACATACAAGTGAATCATTATGTCACTTAACAGTGTTTATCCTAAAATATCCCCAATGATTAAGAAGCAAAGGTGAAACCTTAATACGTCCCTTAAGCAATAAATATATGCTACAGCTCATATTCCACGCTTGACCGGGCAAGCGACACTCCAATCACAAGTTGGAGACCAACATGAACAGCGCCACAGATTTGGACCATCATGCTTCAGAATTTTGTACCATTGACAGTTGCTTTCTGTATGTTTGCGATTGAGCCACATGCAGGCTGGGCCCTGAGACTAGGTTAATAGCACAAAATTGTAACAGCATGATGGTCCAAATCGGTGGTCCTCTAGCCAATCAGGAGTCATCGCTGTGCAGCCATTTTGTGTCCTCAAAGTTTCAGGCATTTACTATAATCGGAGCCAGAGATAAAAATACTAGTTTGCGTCCGATGTCACCTGTCAATCAACTCAGAAATGATTTGTTTATGAGTTGTTGTGATGATTGAGTTTCTGAACGCAGTGGTAAAATAGTGTGCCTTAATTTTGCACCTTCAAACATACAAACCATCTTAAAAGTTAGGTCTTAGTGATAGGAACCTTTCTTTGCTGAAGGCATCAATGATATCAACAATACCAAGAAAAGTTGCTTCTTGCCTTGTTAAAGTACCATAGCACAGAGGAGAAAGGTACGGACCGCGTACAACCAGTCAAAAGTCCCTGTGTATTGTATGATGTGAGTTCTCGCATATTCATGACGGCTGATTGTTCGATCGTGCCGTGTCTAACAATCACGCTAGCGCTGCATGTATTCACGTATACGTGGTAGAGCGTGCCGCTGCATGCTTTCGCTATTATGCGATAGACCGTGAAAAAACGCGATAATTGCGTAGCAATCTCGCCTGTCGCATTTCATGGAACAATCGGCCCTCATTATCAGGTGAAGCTGAGACTTTGACTAATTTGCACGCGGTCTGTATCATCTCTCTCGTCTGTGTACGATAATTTTTCGCCATTTTCTGTGATTCCTTTACCTCCGACGAAGGCACCAGATGAATCAACCTTCCATTTCCGCACTACTAACCAATCAAGCGGTGTGGGGAGTTTGATTGACAGGTGGCGTCAGATGAACTAGTCTTTTTAATTCTACAATGTCTTATCTCAATATTCTAATATCTGTCCATACATTCTAAGTTGCATAATACACAGTATTAATTGCACTTTTACCAAAATTAAACTGGTTTGAATCTTCCAGCAAACCTCCAAACATGATCAACTCCCCACGACCTTCACAAATCGATGGAAAACACCTCTCTGTGGGCGGACCATGTTGGCTTGAAACACCCACTGTGATTGGCCGATTTGAAGCAGCAACTTTGTTATCACTGTCATTGTCTTTGATTGGTTGCCATGTTACATAGCTACCTGTGATTACACTTGATATGTCTAGTACATATTGTTGTAAGTAGTGTTTTGTCACTGGCGATCTGCTCATTGTCTGATTACTACATAAACATTTACTGTCTTTATTTGTAAATGTTGGCTTCATACTACTAGCCATCTTTTTGTTGCCTATGATTTTACGAGGTCCAAGTTGCCCCATATGTGCTTGATTCAAGGTGGATTTCTGTAACGGTTTCGTTTCTTGTGTATTGCACTTTGAATTTGTAGTATTCGGTTGTACCATGCGTCTCCTGAAACAAACATTTGATGCACATCCGATACCAATTCCGCTGTTCCCATTCTTACTTGTCCCCACACTCGGCATGTTAGTAGCACTGAAACTGTTAGTATGTAATAATTCATCACATACCTGAGAATCAGTTGAACTTTGACCTGACCTCTGACCTGAAGTTGAAGGTTGACATTCCATATCATTACATGGTTGATTAGCTTCACTATTTGACGGATCACTATGCGTCCGTTTTTTTGTCCCATTGAGTAACACACCATGACTGCGCAATTCTTGCCTTATATTGGCTGCAGGCCTTTCTATTGCGTTTGGTGCAGGTGCTGGTCGTGGGATAGAGGGCGCTGGTCGTGGTGCACTGGCTGTCACTTGTGATCGTCTCATGGCCGCAGATTTATTTGGATTCTTTGATTTGCTGAATATGGTGATGGTGTTACCAACCTAAATTAAGACAAATTATCAAAAGTGAAGCTTATTATGTGATATTATCTGATGTAAGACTAAAGGAATCATGAGTGACATTCACATTGGATTTATCTAACATATATGTAATCAATGTACATCATTTCTTCAATCCTACAAATGCATCTCATTACGGTAAAGAAAACTAAGTTTGTTTCTTGAAAGTTCCATGGAGCAATTTCAATGCATTAGTAGTAAATTTGTTTCATGCTGCTCATAGAGAGCAAATATATACCACCTGCATTTATCAGCAAGAGCTCCTTAAAATCAAATGATAATCACATCTGTAAGCTTGATCGTTACAAAGATCTGCGCGTCCAGTCTGATCAGCTCGTAATCGGCGGGAATTGTTAGGTTTTACCACTGCGCCGAAAAGTAGCCCCACATTAAAGAGTGATATAGTTGACCTATATGGACTAATTTTGTGTGTTAAAGAAAATAGACAACATATAGGATTTGAATGAATAATTTGTGATGCTTCTGGCAAGACGTCACAAGACAATTCTCAAAAAAAAATATATAGATATTAATCCACGATGTTATAAGGCCCGGCGATTACGAGGTGATCAAACTATAGCATGCATTTTGGCACAACATGTGACATGCAGAAAGCATATCAGTATGCATTTTAAATCAAGGTTTGCTGGGCGTACACTATTTCCCTACCTTGGGCAACACACAAACATGGCTGAGTCAGTACATACTCTTTGATTATATCTCATAGACTAAAGAGATAAAGACAACCATAATAAACAGCCAAAGTCTCAGTATCGCCCAGTTATGAGGGCTGATCATCAAAATGAAACTGCTACGCACATACATGTACTGCATATTTTTACGGTCTTTCTCGTTAAAAAAAAGCGAAGGCAGGCAACGCTGGCCCTCATGAATATGCAAGAATTCACAGCATACAAAACAGAGACTTAGACTGGTGTTCTACCTCATTGAATCCATCCCATATTACTTACTTGACATGCTCCATGACCAAATATGACAGGTGGTGAGTGCTCCTGATTTCTTACTTCAATCTCTACCCACTGCCAATCATCATCACTGTCACCTATTTGTAATAACCACACATCTGACAGTGTCTGCAAAGAAACAAAAACGCAATAATTTATAGTTTGCTATACGCACAAGCATAAACCCACAAACCTCACTTCACTTTGTTGACCAATGTGACCAAGACATGCCATATAAACCATTTAGCAACAATCAGGGACTTGCAGCTAGCACAGACCCTATAAAAACCATAATAAACCATCACAGCCAGGATCAGTTCCCTGAGATTTTGTAGGGGTAACCAAGACAATAAGCAGTAAGCCCCTTACCTATGGGAATTTCAAATCAGCTTGAACTTGCATCGCCACAGAACAATTTAATGCAACAGTTTAATGCTTTATTGATTGAGCTAACTTGACTGCTTGTATGTAGAGAATAGAATAAGTGTAATTTATCGTAATCATCCCATTATTGAAACAAGCTCGGATTGACATTCCTACACATGTGGATGGTCACAATTAGCTAATTAGGTCAAAATCAGTGATAACAAAGCGTTAGGCAACAGAACCAAATTAGTTTGATCTTTTGATCGACCACTGATGCTTGGGCGATCCTTATTATTTATAAATTGGTTATTGTTAATTGTGATTACACAATGAATCTGTTCAAGTAATGATATTGATCAATACAATTTTACCAGTAATTCTGATTAATTAGTTGATAGTTCATTAATTCATTGAAGCAGCATCGACGGTCGATCCAAAGATGGAACACAATTGGTTGTGGTGCCTTACCTTATTGGATATACCACAGCCTCCTATTATGAGTAAGTGTTTGTCTCCAAGTAAATACTGAAAAAAAAACCCAGCAAAACATGTCACAAGAATGATTATTATTCTTATTGGTTGACATCATCATTGGGCTATAACAGTTGAAATCCATACACCATCTATGGAAGACATGACTGCAATCTCCCACATAAGGGGTGTAGAATTCAAATGGAGTCAACCATTCAGGTAACCCCAACTTAAATTCATTCTTCCTGTGTGAAAGATTACGGTCATGTCCTCTACAGGGGGTGTATGGATTTCATTCTGGTATATACATTTGTCTAATATTTCGATCAAATGAATTCAACAACTGGACACAGATTTTGCAGGGTATGTTATAGTATGTATGTTTGTTCATTATATTAAAATCATGTAAAAATCTGAATTTTGACAAAACTTGAAGGCCTCCTCCTTATCAGCCAATGTTAATATAGGTGGGTGTTCTGATTGTAGCACATTGAGGATTATCACCCAAACATTCAGATTACAAGTTTTGAGCTAACCTGCTCTACTGGTTTGGATTCTAGAAGCAAAAATGCACACAACTCCTGGGGTAGTAACACAGAGGTCGGTATACACAAGAGTCGCATAAGTTTACATGTTCACGTAACCTCCTTCAACTCATTTGCATAGAACTGGATACCAGGATCGTATTCTGATTCATCGTGCCTTCTAACCTGTTCTAATTAGCATACTTTTGGATACCTCCATATTTGGTATTACCTAATTAATTATTTATACCTCTATGTTGTTTACATAGTGACGTCATTAGAGCTGGTCACTTCGTCAAACATCCGACGAACGAACGTTTGCAGTTTTCTTTTAATTACTGTTCAACAACTCCTCCTATACCTTTGTACAGGAGCCAACCGTTGTTAATCCGTGATGAATCCACACTTTTACTGAAGCGATATCACGAACGCGAAGCGAGACTACGCGTTACGCGAGAGCGCGAAAATTCGTCATGCCTGGAACCTTTGTGCGTATGCAAGCTTACAAGTTGAATTCAGTATTTTCAGATAGCGGCTAAATTTTGCCGTTTTATTCAGTAGTTTTATTGATGATATTAACAGAGAAATTATCGAAGTTTTTGTAAGGCTTAGTGACAATGATTAACTGACATTTCCTCGTGAAATAATCGTGAATTATACGATCTTTAGCTTCTTTTCGTTGTTGAAAGGATTCAATCATATTTCACCGTTGTTCATCACCGTTTAACAACTCGCGTCCGCCCAGCGTTTGCGTGGTTTACTTCGGCTCGGGCAGCTAAAGCTGCCCTCGCGAAGTAAACCACGCAGACGACGCGGCCGCATCGTTGTTAAACGGTGATGAACAACGGTGAAACATGATTGAATCCCTAATTATATCGTGAAATACCATATAGCTGAGGTGTTAGTCCAATATGCATAGGAAAATATTTCTGGCGATGACCCATGTTCAAATTGGCTAAATAAGCTGTATTTTCGCTGGAAAGGGGCCGGGACGAGTCGGCCATTTTGTTTGCAAAAGGCATGTTCTTCTCCCTGCGTTACCCGGAAGTGGCAGCACCAGAACAAATGACGTCATTTCTGGATTTCAGCCGGAACGTTTACGTTCACTGCCGTGCATCAGTATAGGCATCAGCTTATCTAGGTTTTACTAAAGTAAAACATCTTTGGGTAGTAACCACCAAACTACCATGATTTTTTTTTTTCATACTGTATTAAAAACCAAAACAAAAAATTTCAGGCCTAAAATTTCACTGGGTCTTTAAAAGAAAAATATAGGAGCTTTCTAGTTCCTAGTTCTGAAAAGGGATTGGGTCACATTGAGTGCATTTTGAGATAAAGATGAGGAAGGTTTTTATGGTTACATAGTTTCAATGTAAGGAGGTGTTTTTTTCTTGCAGTTTCAATGCTCTACAACATTAAACTTGCACAGAGGGTATAGAAAACCCCCCCCTGTAGAAGAAACTGACAATAGCTCCATTTTCATGATTTTGTGACTTACATGCACAATTAAAGGAGCTAGTTCTAAAAGGGGTTTAATTGTGCACATAAAGCCAGACTGGCAATACTCAATGCATTGAGGTAAAGCACATATAAGAAGTAGAAATAGTTTTTACCTGTACATGTCCGTATCTAGGACTAGGTTTATGTTGACTGATATTGATGAGTCTCCATGACATTATCGTTAAATCCAACACATAAAGGTCACTTAATCTGTACGGAAGAATTAAAAAAAAAAAAGAGTTTTAAGTTAAACTTTGTAAGGAATGTTGCCGATTCCTGTTCTTTCACATTATGCACATTCACACAAACAAACACACACTTACTCCCCAGAAACAGAAGCTTGATGACCAACTACTGGAGGTGGATAGGAGTTAAATAGTCACCCACATTCCCCCCCCCCTCACTTCCCAGGAAACACACATACACCCCTGTCTGTAAATACCTCCAAACGAGGACCTCGACTTAACGAGGATCTAACCGAGGACTCAAACACCCGTTTTTAATCGACACATCGTGGACCTCACACAGACACACCAGACAACTTACTATCCAACTGTGATCCGTCCTATACCCTCTATGGGGGACCTATCTTATATGCTATCTTATATGCATATTTGCATCATTTACGTCATCCTGGTCATAGTAACAAACCGAGGATGTCCTCGTTTGGAGGTGTGTCCTCGTTGCATGGCGTGTATCCATAATTATGTAGGACCTCGTTTGGAGGCATTTACAAACGCACACACACACACACCCCTTCTCCCTAGAAACAGACGCTTGATGACAAGCTGTGGTTAGGTGTTAGTCACACCCCCACCCCACTTCACAGGAAACACACACACTTTATACTTATGATGTTCATCAATCATGCCCCCAAAACTATCTTATCCCCAGCAACAGATGCTTGATGACCAGCTACTGGTAGCTGGTAGGAGTTAGTCACACATCCCTCTCCCCACCCCACTTCCAAGAAAATAAACACACACACATACTTACTTATGATGTTCATCAATCATGCCACCAAACACAATCATCTTATTGCCAGCAACAGAAGCTTGATAACCAGCTACCGGAGGTGGATATGAGTTAGTCACACAACCCCCCCCCCTCCACCACGTCCCAGGAAATAAACACACATACTTACTTATGATGTTCATCAATCATGCCACCAAACACAATCATCTTATTGCCAGCAACAGAAGCTTGATGACCAGCTACCGGTGGTGGGTTGGCGTTAGTCACTACAAGATTCCAACGATTCTCCTTAATATTGAACACCTGTAACTCATTGAAGATATGTGGGGCTTGGTGTAAGGGATAAGGCACTGGAGGAGCCCAGCCTCCAAAGAGAATTAAGGTATCTTTGTAGGTTACCATGGTAGCAGCTGCTTTGGGGGATGGGTAAGAACCTGCAAAAAGAAACAATGGGACAATGATGTTAATTTTCTAGTATTTTCTTTCACAGGTGGACACAAATGCAGTGGAGGATTAAATAAATCTTGCTAATTTATCATATGGGCCCTACTTTTCCTTCAACACAAACCATGAAATAAGAGTGTGTTTTTTTAAAGCCTAGGCGGACTTTTTAGTAAGAAAATTAATTTTGTCCCATCTTTTCTGATTAGGGTAGAGGATTTATTCATGGACTCCCCAAGAAAAGGCTGTAGTATAAGTTGAAGTTAACCAAATGTCACAATGGGTGACTTCCTTTCGTGCCGATTTCCAGCAAAGCATAATTGAGGGAAATTAGGTTGAATGTGGCAGCTAGACTCTTATCAATTGTTTGTCAAATTAGATGACAAACCACATAATTTATGTTTGAAAAAACAAAGTTGACTTTATAATTTCACACTCAAAACTTATATGTGTCATTAAAAAATAGAAATATCACAAAAATGGTACATGCTTTTGATACATGTATGCAACCTCCCCTAGTCCCCTTAAAGCCATAATGTTAAATTCTGACAAATTTTAATTTTGTTATTCTTTGCCAAAAATTATGAAATAACATTAGTAACAACTTACTGTCAGGTTTTTTGATCATTTTAAGTCGAAATAAGGAGATAAAATGAAAGAAATCCCACTTGCTATATTGGCCGCTTAAGGGACATAAATTCAAAATTTTAAAAGACCATAAAAACACTTTAACCCCCTGAGCACTACCTGCTGATCTAACATGGCCTCTGATTGGTCAATTACATGATATCTTCACTTTAAGCACCAATCAGAATGGAGCTTTGCAAATAGTTCACCCCAATTTTTTTTTGTGTTGAATCATTCTAACAATGTTGCTGATTGGTTCAATTGATAATGAAAACTTCTTTTTGGCCAATCGGCAGGTAGTTCTCAAGGGGTTAAAAAGAAGCTGACAATTCTTCTTACCTAATGCTATAACTCTGCTCCAAGTTCTGTTCTGCAAATTCAACTTCCACATGTCATTAAATGCCGTCAGTGAAGACGAACATCCTCCAAATATGTAAATCTGTTCACCGACACGACACATGTTATGTGAATGACGGGCAGTTAGCGGGGTCACTGGACACTCATCATAACTCCATTGAAGCCTGCCCTCTGCTGTTGCAGATTGGAAAGCCTGTGCCTTCTGCTGCAACACTCCTAGTAAGATACAAGAGTAAAATATGAAAAATACAAATCGTTATATTTTCATGACCATATTTGGAGTCAGCATGAAAAATGCATTAAAATGAGTACAAACAAGCATTGATTATTGATTCAGCGGCTCTTTATAAGATAGTTTTTGATATTTTGAGAAAATATCTCAAAACTTGGACTTTTTATGTTGAAGCCTATTATGGCTTGCATGCAGAGCATTAATCAACATACCTTGTATGACTCGATGCCATCGCTTACACACCACTGATGCTTGTTTACATTCACCATACGGAGACAAAAAGGATAATATTCTCTCTAAAATCTCCTCTGGTAGCGTATTGATGACATCATCATCACCATGGTGACCAGTAGCATCCAGGCTGCTATCTTCCATATTCACAAATCTGAGGACAGAGAAGGAAAGAAACACATCCAGGTAATCCTAGATGGCATTAGCAGTTGAGGTTGCATTACAAATTTCCTTTCACTTGAAGCTGACACTTCATTTGCTTGAGCCTGATCACATCAGAATCAGGACCTGTACATTGTATGCCTCTACTGTAATGATGAGTGGCTGTTTTTAAATCTGCAGTTTTTAAAATGTGGTTTTAAAAACCACATTTCTTGAAAGTAACACCACAATTTACAATCCCCATGTCAAAGTTTTGCCATATGAAACTGAAGCTGAATTTACACTCAGTAACGAGCGACTTTGGGTTTTTTTCCCAATCAGTTTCAAACCACATTGCTCAGGAATTAATTGGTCCTTGTTGAGAAACTGAGAGTAAATGGGCAATTCCAAGCATCATTCTACAACGCGAAGTTTGCATATGCAAATTAGGGTTGTTTGGAAATCTTTCACTCACCCAAAATAGTTTCCATTATACTATTCACCTACCTAATTGGCTGCTGCATAACCCTAACACCCAAAAATCTTACAAAATCTTACGATGAAAAATTCTGCGCATGCATGAATCCCAGGGTCTGCGATGACGCAATCAGCCGAAGTGTTATATGAGCACGGAATTGCTGGCCGGGCAGCAATAACCCGATGTAGCTACCGGTCCGTGGTCGTTCGGTTGGCATGCGAGGGTCATAGGTTCGAATCCGGGGTGCCAAGTCAAAATTCTTCTTCTCCTTGACTTTTTCGGATCTTCTTTGACTTCCGATCCCAAAAAGCAGGGTCCAGTGTTAGGGTTAACTAAGATGTATTTTTCCAGATTAGAGCCTATGTTAACCCTAACACCCAAAAATCTTACGATGAAAAATTCTGCGCATGCATGAATCCCAGGGTCTGCGATGACGCAATCAGCCGAAGTGTTATATGAGCACGGAATTGCTGGCGGGGCAGCAATAGCCCGTGTAGCTACCGGTCCGTGGTCGTTCGGTTGGCATGCGAGGGTCATAGGTTGAATCTCGGGGTGCCAAGTCAAAATTCTTCTTCTCCTTGACTTTTTCGGATCTTCTTTGACTTCCGATCCCAAAAAGCAGGGTCCAGTGTTAGGGTTAATAAGAATTCATGTGCAAACTTCGCGTTGGGGAATGATGTTGCTTGGAATTGCCCAAATTCAGCTTGGGTCCTGATGGGACCAGGCTAAAAAAAAATGCTCAAACATGCTAAAAAGCCTATATTTATAAGCATACTGGCCAATATGCAAAGAAAAGTGAGAAATAGGTTTGAAGATAAAGAACAATCACAACCACCACTACATGTAACTGGCTATACCACACTATCCCTGTGGAAGATTTAGCTAAAGTCTACCACAGCGGGAGTATCAATTGTGAATATAATAGACAATTGGGTAACTTTCATTGGAAATACTCACTCCATTGGTTTCAAAATGATTACATCTGACCTATTACATTTGAAAAACATATGCCCACTGCGGGATATATTTCCAAAATCTTCCACAGGGGAAATGTGGATTTCAACTGGAATAGCCCAATTTGTAGGCCTACTATCTATAGCATCAATTTGGTTGGAGTGTATGAGTCAGATTATGTTGTTGTGACAATATCTACCGCAACCAAGTTGACAGTTATGAGAATTGAGTTTATTTTGTGGTTCATTCATATATTTTCATGACTAAATCATTATTTATTGGCCCGAGGGCATAAACATCCGCTTAGTCATGAAAATATATGAATAACCTCCCTTGTAGCTCACCTACCTTTCAGGTTTCAAAAACTGAAGCCACCTGTATAGTAGCAATCCACAGAGGCCTGCAAACAACTTGGGCTACATACCAAACACTACAACAGATGACGATGAAATCAACCACAGCTGAGGGCAGATAATCAACAGAGAAGGGTTTGGATGAAGTTATTATCAACAATACTTTCTAATACATGTACAAAAAATAACTGACTGACTAAATGAATGAATGAATGAATGAATGTGACTGACTGACTGACTGACTGACTGACTGACTGACTGACTGACAAACTACCCAAGAATACATGTATACACTCTTCTCCTCACAATGTCTGTGTGCCCGTCTCAGCTTTTATAGTCAGCTACATGTAGCCTCAAAATTAACAATGTATTTACTCCTTTACATACTGCATGTATGGGAACTGACACATGGTGGCTCAATATTGGCATTTAAGGCAGATGCAGTTTTCATCAAAATTCACCAAGCGCTCACCAATTATAATTAAATGTATTATTGATAATTTAATTACTCAATCAATAACAAGTCAATAGGTTATTCAATATTGGTGTGAAAACACATACTATAATTTAAATTATTTTATTTTTGTTACCGTCCTCACATTTCCAACATAAAACACCAACCTATTTATTTATTTATTTGTTATATGTATTCAGAAAATAAATACAAATGTACTGGTCTCCCTGGAAGACCTGATACATGATAATAGACAATAGATATTACAAAATAGGAACCAAACATGATGCAAAATAGAATGTGATAATGTTGAGTTCAAATTAAATACAAAAACCGGCTCATTCATTTTAAAAATTGATACGAAGGTCTGGAGGAAGCTTATTCCATGCAACTGACGATCTTTAAAGGAAAGTTTTCTTTCCAGAAGTTTTCCATATTAGAACAACCAAATTGTTTGACACTGACCCCCAGTGTATTTAGATTGATTAGAACTAGTCAAGTAAGATTTGAAGAAATATACTCAGGATAAGAATGCCGGAGCAATATTAATGTGTGCGAGACATTTGAAAGTTAAAATAAGTAGTTGATGCTCACATCTACAGCTAAGTTTAACCTAGTCCAGGTCTTTCATCATATTGTCTACTGGAGTTCTGATGTCTGCAGAGAGCAATATGAGCAAACAGGCCCATACGCACGGGGGGTGCGGGGGTGCGTTGCCAAAGTGTAAAAAAAGTCCCAAAGTTTCAGAATTTGCGAGCGTAGCGAGCAAAAAAATCAGGTTTTTTACGGGTTTTTCGTCAAAAAAGGTTCAAATTTTGGAAAAAAGTCCACTTTTCACAAAATCGGCTCCCTCTATTCCTTGGGTAAAAGTCCATTTTTTCAAAACCAGCACCCCCCAAAAAAAAAATCCTGCATACGGGCCTGTGAGCAAACCTATGAATGCAAAATCTGGAGCTCATTATAGGCACTGAAACATGATTGGTTTAATTTTGATATTGATTGAAAAACCTGCGTCTTCCAAATAATGCAACATTGGATATTCTTGAAATGTCCAGAATGTATAGTTTTTGGTAGCTGATGTGTTCATTCAAATGACATTTTTAAATAAATACGACATCAACCAACACCTAATGTAAACGGACTCATGCTCTTTCTTTTCAACGTTTGTCTACCAGATGCCGCATTTATGACTTAAGCTTTTTCCCCTCAACTACGAAACAATGGAACGACCTACCACACGACGCCTTAGACGCACCTACTCTGACGACATTCAAAACAAAACTCATCAATCACCTGACTTCAATGGACAATCAAGACTTTAAACTTCATGCTCCCAAGTCCCAGCCAATCAGTCTAGCGGTCTTGGCCATGTCAACTCTAGTGTTGACGAGATGGCCGGGCGGAGATGGCCGAGGGCAAGATGGCCGAGCAGTCTAAGGCGCTGAGCCGTCGGCCGGGATAATACAATCTGCGTGGGTTCGAGCCTTGGGCTTGCTTATGGTGAGAATTCATTAAGGGGGTACTACACCCCTGGCCAATTTTGTGCCTATTTTTGCATTTTTCTCAAAAAATTATAGCGCATTGGTGACAAGTGAGATATGTATATTATAGGGGCAAGGACTACAACTACTGCACTGGAAATGTTATTTCAGCACAGATAACAGTTGTGGAGTTACAGTCAAAAATGAGGGAAAACCAATATTTGATCAACAAATCAATAACTACTTGCCTTGAGTTGCTGAATTTTCAGTGCAGTAGTTGTAGTCCTTGCCCCTATAATATACATATCTTACTTGTCACCATGCGCTATATTTTTTGAGAAAAATGCAAAAATAGGCACAAAATTGGCCAGGGGTGTAGTACCCCCTTAACCTATCCCAAAATGTTCCTAGAAGGTCGGGAATCCTGCCATTATGTTCAGTTACTGTGAGGTTAGTGTATCAGAGATATTTTCTCTGAAAGTGTGAAGCAGGCTCTGCTTCGAAGCAGTACATAGAATATAATTGTAGAATTCCTTTTCGCCCCCATACACTACGTAGCACCAGCGATATACGTACATTTGTGTAGTGTATGAATGGTGTCTCGTGGTTCGGAAAGTCACGTAAAGCTGGTGGCGATCTTTTCTTTTAGACCACCCTCGCTATATAGGGACTAAATTATTACTTTTGCATCAAGGTTCAACAGTTGCCAAACACTTCGAAGTCAAGGAGGACAGGGCTTCGATAAATGAGGGAAATTATGGGGTAAAAAACAAGGTTAAAACAACTTTTTGAAAACAAGTGAAAACAGCTATTCTGCTAGGAAGTTTTTGTCTCAAAAAACAATTTTAAAATTATCAGAAAAGCAAGAAACATACCTTCATAAAATCAGTATCACTTCCGTCACATAATAAGATGATCAGATGAGTGGAAAGTGACAAAGAATTTGTGAAATGAGGGAATTTTTGAAAGAAAAATACATCACTTTTTTTCGAGAAATTCGCCATCTTGAATAAATGCAGAATTGCGTCACACATTAACAACCTGTCAAACGCGCTTGAAAATGCTTGATACGCGAGCGTAAATCACCGTCAAAACAAGTGTACATCAAAAGCTCACATGCTATGCGAAGTGTTGGAGTTTGCATCACCGGTTTTGCATTCAGCTCTTGTACGTCAAAAATTGCGATAAAAACATGGATTTTTGAACAAAATAAAGCTTGTTCAAATAAATAAAAGGTATGTTTGTATTGCTAAAACATGTTTAACCTTGATGCGAAAGTTTAATTTGATAAATTCGTAATTTTAACCTTATATAGATCAGGTGGTCTAAAATAAAAGATCGCCAAGCTGGTGGTCCTGTGTACAGGAAGAGTCAAATCCTGTGCACGTTAAGGGCTGGGGTATGAACGTTTGGACAGTATTTATTTTGGGACATTAGAGCACATCAGACATATCGAATTGCATTCTGAATACGAAGAATGTCTTTCTGATATCAAATAATTTTGATTTTTGAAATTCGCAATTTAATACACATTTTATGGCAAATCATTAAAATTGATATTTTTGATATTTAACAGTACTTGAAGTAAACTTTATAAATCTGATGATTTATACTTAAAGTGTATGTAGGTGGGATGAAAAGTCGACGATCAATTGAAAATTTTGACCTTTCGTATTGAAGATATGGATTTTTTTTCCCAAAACACCAAAAAAAATTAGGTCTTTTTTGGAAAAAAATCCATATCTTCAATATGAAAGGTCAAAATTTTCAATTGACCGTCGGCTTTTCCTCCCTGCTACATACTCTTTAAGAATATATCATTAGATTTATATAATTTACTTCGAGGACTGTTATATATCAAAAATTTGAAAATATCAAATTTTTATAATTTGTCATAAAATTTGTATTATATTGTGATTTTCAAAAAATGAAAATTATTTGATATCAGAAAGACATGCTCGTATGCAGAATGCAATTCGATAGGTCTGAGGTGCCCTCATGTCCCACAAAAATACCGCCGAAACGCCATAAACGCTCATTTTAGATCCCTTAAGTGTCAGAGCTATCCGGTCAGTCTTACATCCATATGTTTTAAACTCATGGAACATATTGTTCATTCCACAGTTATGAATCATCTCAACCAACACAATCTCCTCTGCCAGAAACAACACGGATTTCGCAAACGTCATTCTCGTGAGTCGCAGCTTATTAACACCACGCATGATTTGACCTCCACTGCTGATACCAACAAGCAAACAGACATGATTATCATGGATTTCGAAAAAGCTTTCGACAAAGTCCCACATCAATGCCTACTTAGTAAGATCAACAAGTATGGAATCACAGGGAAGCTTTACACCTGGGTCAAGTCATTCCTGACAGAGAGAGAGCAAAGAGTCATTGTTAATGGAGAGAGTTCAGACTGGATTAAAGTAACATCTGGTGTACCCCAGGGTACTGTGACAGGCCCACTCTGGTTTTTAATTTTCATTAACGATTTACCTCATGGAATTCAGTCAACCATACGTCTATTCGCAGACGACTGCGTCATATATCGCACCATAACTGGACCACAAGTTGCCAATAAGTTACAAGAAGATCTCAACAAACTCACTGAGTGGCAAAATCGCTGGATGATGAGATTTAATGAGAAGAAATGCTATGTCATGAGGATTTCCCAGGTCAGATCACCACATCAGTTCGAGTATTCACTTAATGGTCATCAACTTCAACACACTTCTTGCCACAGTTACCTGGGAGTGGACATCTCCAGTGATCTAAAGTGGAATCAACATATCTTTCGCGTTGCGGCAAAGGCCAAAGCAACCGCACGTCCTTGGATTTGTTCGTAGAAACTTGAAACCATGTAGCAGGGGCATCAAGCGATTAGCATACATAACTCTTATTAGACCTATTCTTGAGTATATGGAGCCGCTATATGGGACCCATATACTCAAATTCTCATTGATAAGCTCGAATCTATTCAGAGGAGAGCTGTTAGGTTCATTATGAATGATTATGGCTAGAGACTGACCGATCAGATCGGTAGCTTCCGAATCGGGCCGATTATTATAGCTTATCGGTAGTGATCTGCATCGGCCGATTTTTCCCTCATCCGCCGATGTAATGCACCGATCACCCAATATCATGAAAGTAATTGTTGAAGCTTAACAAGTATTCATTTATTGGTATATCGAATTAAACTAGTTAAATCAAGTGAAATTTAGCAAAAGAACAAGCTTTGTAGGGGATAAACCTATAATCATACCGTGATTCAGGCACGCAGCTGAGATAATCATGTACCAGTAATTCCCCGCATCTACATGTACGTACAACCGTATGGCTAACAGATGAACATGTACAATTGTAGTTCTTACTTCCGGGTCAAACACATGCATGTCAGATTGGAGAGAGCTACGGGCCGTGTGCAAAACTCACACTGACTTGAACGTAAACACAATATTAAAATGGGGCGATCGCGGGGGCGATAGAATGATTCGACGGACTCGGACATCAGGGGGAAAAGGTAAATTGAACCGAGAAAAATCATGGTCAAATTAAGTATTTTAAATGAATACGGGAGTGTGCTTTTTGTGCTCAGAGCATACACAATTATGGTAATACTTTGCGTATCGTACATACTGTACAAGTACCCTTTCAACATATGGGTGAAATTTACTCACGGCGATGGCAGCCATTGTTTACAATTGGGGAATTGGTAATCGGTGATCAAATCGGCAGATCAAAGAGGGAATTGATCGGTCAATCGGCCGATTCAGATAAAGACCTGATCGGTCAGACACTAATTATGGCCGTTACAGCAGTGTGACAGATATGATGTCCAATCTACACATTGAACCCTTAGTTAACCGTAGGAAAATTGCTAGGCTCACTAATTTCCACAAGGCACGGGAGGGTCTCCTTGCAATCCCGGTACAAAAACTACTTCGCCCGGTCACTCGGTTCTCACGCCGCTCAAATATCAATAGCTACATACCAGTTCAAGCCAATAAAGACTGTTTTCTGAATTCATTTATTCCGATAACGACAAGAGACTGGAATTCACTACCTCTCGATCAACACATCACCAGCATCAACGACAGCAACCTCTTCAAGCAAGCAATAACCAACCTCTACCTCAAATAACTTCATCTCAACATAGCGCACCACCAACCTATCCGCGTTACCCCTCCACCAAGGGGAGTTGGATAGAAAGCGTACAAGACAAGACAAGACAAGGCATGCTTCAGTGGTCATGAAAGAATTCAAAATATAACCTCATTGACCTCTGCCCCAATAATCCCAAGCTATTGTCTGTAACTGGACCTCGGAAGCTGTAAGGTAAGAACTCAGTCCTCAAATGATAGTCATATAATGACCAAAAGATAAGTGACGAGTTATGAGGACTGAGTTCCGCAGTCTAGACATGATCAGTATTTACCGACGAGGACAAAAATAATTTTCCTAATATGACGGACCAGATATTGTCGTTAACACGCAGGGTGTTGAGAAACTTTTGCAAGATGTGAATCCAAATAAAGCTTCGGGCCCAGACGCTATACCAGCGAAGATTTTGAAAGTTTGCGCCTCTTCATAGCTCCTGTGTTAAACAAGATTTTTCAAAAATCGCTTGATTCGGGATGTTTACCTGATGCCTGGCTTGATGCTAACGTAACTCCGCTTCATGAGAAAGGCGATAGAAGTAACCCTGGAAATTACAGACCAATTTCGTTGACATCAATTCCATGTAAGATCTTGGAGCATATCCTGCATCACCACATCATGAATCATTTTGATAAACATCACATATTGGTTGACGTGTAACATGGTTTTCGTAAAGGACGTTCCTGTGACACTCAATTATCTGCTCTTGTTGACGACCTTGTTAAGATTTTGGATGATAAAGGCCAGGCGGACCTAATTATTATGGATTTCAGCAAGGCGTTTGATTCAGTGCCTCACCAACGTCTTTTGACGAAGCTTCATCATATATGGGAATCAGAAACAACACATTGAAGTGGCTTGAGTCCTTCCTTACTTGTCGTCACCAACAGGTGGTTTTGGAAGGAGTATCGCCCACCAGAGCTAGTGTTACGTCGGGGTCCCCCAAGGTAGAGTCTTGGGACCCCTACTGTTTTTGGCATATATTAATGATTTGCCGTCTAAAGTCCACTCAAAGGTCAGACTTTTTGCGGACGATTGTATTCTCTACAATAGAATACAATCCACCGAGGATTCCGAGAAACTCCAAGAAGATCTTGATGCTTTAGTCAAGTGGGAGAGAGACTGGCAGATGTCTTTTAATTCTTCCAAGTGCTTCAGTATGAGAGTCACTCACAAGAGGAATCCAGTTACCAAGAATTACAAGATGGGTCACCATTAAGGGAGGTTGATTTTGGAACTGGGGTCTGAAACAAGTGGAGATATCTGTGAATCCATGTAGAAACACCATTGCAACAAGTCATTTTTGTGGAAATTACTGTGATTTTTGAGGAAATCCAAATATATTTTGGAAAATAAACCTGTCGAATTCGGCAACCTTGCACAGTATTACACTATGGGAGATTTTTGGCTAAATTACAAGTACTTGTATTATAGGAATTATAAACACAGCCCAGCTCATTAGTTGGTATCAGTTTATTTTTACTTTGAAGGCAAATGTTTCTTTTCTATATTGATGGCATAATACCATCAGTAAGTACTAAATTCTAATGATTATGATGTCACTATCGAGTCTTAAATTGCTATTTAGGCCTATGTCAATTTTTAGGAGCTTTTAGGAATGGTACAGAGGTCAAATGAAAAGCCGTCAGTAATACAAGCAGGATGTTAAGATGTTGAGGGTAGTTTGTTTTTATGAAAATGATATTAAGAGGAAACTACACACTGTTGGCTGTTCACTTCATCAGAATGAGCTTCCTTTCAGAGCTATAGGCCTATAAGCACCTTGATGGCAGTACTAAAAGTCCACCCACTTTCACTGGCCATCTATAGGAACATTGTGTGAAACTGATTCATCAGGATTTGCCACAGGTGAATTCCACAAAGGTGAATGGCTCCCTTGATCAGATGGAATTTGATGAAGAGTCACTGGATGATCTCTGTAGTGACCAGAGGCTTCTGCTAGAGTATATTCATGGCATTTCCTATGGAAAGGTCAGCCCAAGATTTGCAGCCTGGAAGATAGGACCATTGAATCATGCATGTTGGTTGATGTGTCTGTGGACCAGGGGTGCTTATCCTACAAAAAAGGCTTCACCGTGCTATCAAGTTCATTGTTGAAGTGTATGCAGTATTAAGTTGGTTTAAGATCAAAAGGGACAGCAAGTTCCATAACCAGGAACTGTACATTTTCAACATGATCCAGAGGATCAAGCTGTAGTCTGAAGAGATCCAATCTATCGTTTTCAGGAATCTCAAGTACAATGCATTTTGTACTTGAACCTCAAGTACAATGCATGTACTTCAGTATTAATTGGTGTGATCTTCTTTAAGCGCTTCTTTGCTGGTTCTTCACTTCTGATAGGCAAGACTTTCTTGAGTGCAGTTTCTCTCACTTCTGTACTCCATGGTGAAGTCTGATGATTTAGAAGTGAGAGAAACTGCACTCAAGAAAGTCTTGCCTATCAGAAGTGAAGAACCAGCAAAGAAGCGCTTAAAGAAGATCACACCAATTAATACTGAAGCCACTCATTGGTCGGAACTTATCAGCCTGTCTCAGAAAACATTCCTGACCAGGTGCTTCAAGAAGCATTGCTGAATGGTTCCAAAGTAGAGCTGTCTGACATGCCGTCACATTCCCAGAGTGTTGAAAGAGCTGTGAAGCTGACATCTGAAGCTGCCCACACTGTATGGTCTGGAAACAAGGCAGAGTCACATCATAGCCAAATCTGTGAGTCGTCAGATGAGACCTTCCTTTGCTTCTATTAAGGGATCTTACACTCAACAGTATGATGGCCTTGGAATCTAAGCAGAAGTTAAAATGAAGTGGGGTCATTGAAATTGAGAACTATGATGTTATTGTTGATATTAGAATGACTCCTATATCTTGTATGGATAACATTGGAACAATTGTTAAGTTGAACATAATGAGCAAGAAAGAAGCATACTTTGGGGTTGAAGAGTAGGCCTACAAAAATACAGCACTCCCAGGTGTGATAAGGGCTTAAATTTGAAAATTTTCTGGGATCTGATACATTTATGGTTATTTTTCACATCAATGGAATGAAACAGTTTTCACATGTAATATATTGATACCAAAAACGTAGGAACTTAATATCACATTATACAAACTTCCCATAGTAAATGTGGTGCAAAGCTGCCGAATTCGACAGGCTTATTTTTGAAAATTAAAATGGATTTCCTCAAAAAATGCTTGATGGTAGAATTTTTTTCTTTGCATGGTAGTTAATGTTATGGCAAGTCACAGATATCTCCATTTGTTTCAAATCAAATATCTAAAAAAAGTTGAAAATCAACCTCCCTTAGTCACCATATCCTCGAGGAGGTGAAACATATAACATCACCCGTACCTCGGCGTTGAACTTAGCATCAATCAAACTGTTACCAAGGCTAATAAAATGCTGGGTTTGCTGAAGAGAAATATATACTACTGCAACAACAGCACCAAGTCTATTGCCTACAAGTCCCTGATAAAACCCAAGCTTGAGTACTGCTCCGGGATCTGGGATCCACAGCACAAATCAGATGGGGATTAGAAAGAATCCAAAAAAGAGCTGCCAGGTTTACTGTTGGTGATTACAGCAGGGAGTCCAGTATCACTAAAATTCTTGCTGATTTAGAGTGGGAACCTCTTCAGGACCGTAGGACCAAATTACGCTTGATATACCAAGACATCAAATGTCATCTTCGAGATACAAATTCTTCCAGTCAACCCAGGACCAGGCAATCGGGGGCCTTATCTTACAACATAATCACCACAAACAAAGACTGTTACAGGCACTCGCTATATCCATTCGTGAATGGAACCAACTCGACCAGAACCTACGACGCACCGCACCCGACGTCAAGACAAGACCTTCAAGACCAATCTACATGTGATCTAGAAACCATCAACAGCAAGACGCTGACTTCAAAGGCCCACTTCAATATTTAACCGCGACTTTGCACATGACCCCCCCCCCCCCCCAACGTATGCGACAACCAGAGATGGTGATTGTACGTGACAAGACAGATACAGATACATGTACAGATCCCTCCTTCATTTTTTTAAGCTTCCACAAATTATACATGTTCAAGGCAACCGTTAATTGCTGGCCTTTATCGCTGGTCATCGCATGATTTTTTTGGCCAAATAGACAATATTGTAACGGAACCCCCAGTAGGCTCCTCAGTAGGCCTACTAATATTGAAAACCGTCATTTAAACTTCGGCAGCACTAATCACATTTTTATCATATTTTATAATCTATTCATTTAAATCTTTATTTCATTTGCTTAGGTATCGCGTGCTTGCTTTGCAGGCGCAGCGCGTACGCAAATTGCGCGACCTAATTACTTGCGCGATATAGAAAAGAAATGCCGTTTGTGTATCTTGGAACGGCTGAGTTGCGGCCCAGGCTTTGTACCGGGTGGACGTGTATTTGCATGTCTTGCAACTCACACTTCGACACTCGGACATTCTGATACTAGATTCGCTGATCCTTTTTAGGATCAGCTACGTGAGTGTTGTAACAATTCGTAATGATTCGTATTTAATATAATATCTGACTGGAAATGTGCTTATTAATTTATGTATGACTTTTGTATACTTTTCACGGAGACTCAGTAAACGCGGATTAATCCGAGTGAGTGCTCGCTTATGGCGTGATCAGGTTTTTGGCTTTTCTATTTTTAACTTCAGTCAGTAAATAAATACGCATCATCGATAAACATAATTTCATAAATCATTAATTTCTTTAGTTAATTTATCTCATTAATTGTCACGATTTTCTAATCATCACATAGGCCTTTTAATAATGTCATAAATGTATTTTAGAGATCGGCGATAGAGTCCGATACTCGATTTCCATAATTTCTTGAGCGTGGGAATTTCCAGCAATCAGCTGTTGATTTGTAAACAAAGCCCACGATGTTTCTTAGTGTAGTAGTATTCTATTTATGAATGAATGCGAGACGTCTCACCCCGAAACACATTCGCCCCAAAAAGGTTCACCCAATACACAATACATACCACGACCAGTTCGCCCCAATACACGTACATACCACGACCAGTTCGCCCCAATTGACTCACTGTGTAACGTTGCCGTAGTGGCCCTGGTAGTGTGCATGCGACCAATAGCTACCAATGCCACTGAATCAATACGATCAAACATAACAGTTCCGTCAAGGAAATCATTGAGGCTCAAATAGCTAAATATAATAATTTATATAATATATGGCAAAACAGAACATATAAAATAAAATAAAAACAACGAGTTTTGTGTATTTTTATTTTACCGACTCAAAGTCAGTTTTAAGTTTGAGATGTTCAAAACTTTCAAAACTTGCAGTCCTATAAACATATTAAATCAGAGAAGAAAAAACGCCAGCAGCAGCTTTGAAATGTTTTGTTTTGCTGTGCACTGACTTTCGCTTCGCCCCCTTTTTTGCACCGCGCGATGTTAGCGGCGGACAGTGATAGGTTGCTACCACTTCCACGAAAACGCCGGGTGTGAATGTGTTCAATCAATGGTACCAAAGCACGCAAAAGTAGGCGTACCTTGCTTGACAAGTCCCTGGGCCCGCGGCCGCATACACACTGATGTACGATCGATTGCTTGACAAGAAGGACTAGTATGCTCTCAATTTGATTAAGACCCCGAGAATTACGGGCCCGTGTTTTGTGTTTGCGACGTAGGTGTATCGGGAGGCAGTGCCGCGAAGAAGAAAAATACAATGATTTTGTTTGCAAAACTGGTTAAAGCCCAGTATCAATACGATTTCGATCAAATATTAATTTGGTTATTCTTTGCCAAATATTATTATAGTAACAACTGTCAGAAAAGTTTTCTGGTCATTCTAAACTGTGATGTTCTAAAATAATCAAAGATATAACAATTTTAAAAATTAGTCTCAGATAATTATTCATCCTCATACAGCTTGATATGCGTGTTACAACTCTCTACAATAACTTATTATATATAGGGCCTATCTTTAATTGAAATTCTAGCCTATTATTTTAATTATATAATTTTGTAATTTTTATGTTTCAAATACATTTATATGTAGGCCTACACGTATTCTTACATATGATTTTGATAATTGTAATTGACAGTTATCATGATTCATTTTGTTCTTAATTTCTGCGACTTGCCTGTAAATCACGGACCAATTATGATTGATTTAAACACCAAGGCACATCTTACGCTGTGTCCTAATCCTCTCAATATGCCAACAATTTTAAGGCGGGATTTTTAACTCGATGATGTCAATACAAATGTCGGCCTATATTTATTGATTTATATCATAGCCTACGCTAATACATATTAGCTGCAGGTATCTAAGTTAGCCTACTCAAAACCCCGTAACGGCCGTTGTAATGGACGCGTCCGTTAGTGCAAAAAAGGCCAAACGGCCGTGGAGCATGACCTAACGGAGATGCTTTCTCAGTAGGCTACATCGCAATATTTTGTTTCGCAATGAACGGTCCGATCACGACCGAAGTGAAATAAGGTAGTGTATAGGCCTACTGGGTCGGCAATCATATGGTTCGAACTTTTTACTTTATTCTACCTTTTTACCATATTTCATCAGTTTAGCTTCAAAATAGCAAAATCCAAAAAAAGTTTATTCTGTCGCCAAAAAGGTGCTGGATTAATTGACTTGACTTCCAAGAATTGTTTTCCCAACTCTACCTCCCCCCCCCCCCCCATGTCAAAAAGAAATCTACGCCACTGCACATAAGGCGCGTGAAAGTCGATTCCGAGTTATCGTCCCCCGCCCGTGTCACTTTTTGGAAACCAAAAACACCCGCGTCAAATTGTCAAAAATGCCAAAATAATTCATTATTTTCAAAATATCAGTGTTTTCAAAAGTTTTAGCAATTGGAAACATATATTTTTGTTTGTACAACATATAAATTCATAACTTGGAAGCAAAACCAGGCTCTTTTCTAACTTTTCTAGTCCCTACCCATATAAAAACATGTTTATAAATAACATGTAGGCCTATGAGTGTGGCTTTAAATCAACACGCATTTTAGGTCAATAATGAAATCTGATGAAATAATGAAAAATGAAAAAGTCACCTCACCCTCACCAACCTGGGAAAAAAGGGACGATAAACTCGGAATTGACTTTCATGGGCCTAACGCACACTTTCATGAGCCGTATTGAACACACATGGGCATATTCGAAGAATTAAGCGCGGAAATGGAAAATGATACTTTTGCGCGCGTGTTTCGTTTTCTTTCTCCTGAAATTCTATAATCGTTCTCATTGACCTTGGTTTGTTTATTTGTTTTCTCTACATCCACTCCCGCACACACACCCCACCTCACACTCTATACACAACACACACCTTCACGAACACCCCCCCCCCCCTCGAAGAATCGAGCGCGGAAATGGAAAATGTTACTTTTGCGCGCATAAATCCAAATTTGAGTTTTCTGTCTCGGTATTTGACGGTGGTGTTTGTTAGAAATCAGTAAAGAAAATATAATGTGCAGGAAGGTATATTCATACACATGATAGATGAAAGAAAGAAACATAACAACAACAACAACAACAACAACAACAACAATAACAATAATAATAGAATTATTAATTTAGACAAGTGATGTGTATGGCCAGCCTGATCATGCAAACGACATCCTCTAAATTAATTTTCTGAAAAATAAGACAAACTCAGTTTCATCCAAAGTTGTTAAAATAATAACTGACATGATGACAAGGGCAGCAATGGTATTTTTAATTTAGCCAATTCAAACAACACATACCTATTTTTGGTAACAGTAAAAGACCACTTCGTAAAACTTCCAAATTCCAGGGCCGTTCCTAGGGATTTTGCCGCCCTAGGCAAAGCCTCTCTCTGCCGCCCGCCGGGGGGCACTTCAATATGAAATGGATATAGGTGTAGGGCTGGCACTTTCGCACTAAGGGGCATTCAGTGAGAGCAAAATGTAAAAAATATGGGGTCATTGGGTGAGAGCATGATTTTTGGCATTCGGTGAGAGCAAAAAGTAAAAAATATGGGGTCATTGGGTGAGAACATGACCTTTTTTAAATGGAATCTTTGGGTGAGAGCCGAAACAGCACCACAAAAACCTTGAAAATCGAATTTCTAGTTCTAAATGGCTTCAAATTTCATTGTTTTTTTCAAAATAAGTAACAAAATCAGTGAAAAATGAAAGTTGCTGTTCAAATTGAACTTGTAAGGGTCTTTGGGTGACAGATCAAATGGAAAAATAGGGGGTCTTCGGGTGACAGAGCATGTGTTCGCAAAAAAATATGGGGTCTTTGGGTGAGAGCGATGCTGAAAAAGGGGGTCTTAACAGCCCTACATAGGCGTCACCTCCAAAGTTGGAGTGCCTCCCCCCGGGCTGCCGCCCCACCAAAGCCTGATAGGGCCTATAATATAAAACGATATAGGTCTACATTACCAGAAGGCCAGTAAGGCCAGAGGGAGTCACCCACTTTAACAAAGAAATGTTACCATCAAAGAAATAAAAACAAACAAATGAGAAACACAATGCTCAAGAATTAATCATATTTTGAGATCAAAGTCACGTTTATATATATTTCGGAAATGTTTCACTGAATTGGCTGTTTTTATAGAGTTTAGCAATGAATTCCATAATATTGGACCAGCAGTACGAATGGCATGGTCAGTAAATGTTTTATTGTTCTTCATTAAGTTGAATCTACTCGTTTGGTAATTATGAATATTGGAACGTAGTACAAAGAAATCATCAAATACACCCGGTAATTCATTATTACTGTACTTGTACATAAATACCCCAACTCAAGCTTGTAGGTGTCGGCAAGAGTTAAAATATTGTATTTTGTAAATCATAATGTATATAGTAATTTTTTTTTTTTTATCATATGAAAATAATAATAATAGTACTATAAATTATTCTTACTGCAATAATTATTATTATTATTATATTTATTATAATATTGTTATATTATTGTATATTATTTTTAAAGATTCTATTATTAGAGCCTATAGGCCTAGGGCCTAATATTTACACTAAAAGCACACTAAAAATACATCCATGCACTCGAGAGGCAGAGGATGATTTAAGGAAGCCCCATCATGCACTGTAAAAGTGTTATCACTAGAGTTTCAACTGCCACTTTACTTTTCAAATTCCATTGAACTCTGTGCAAAAGATGTTGTTTTAGAATTGCCCGTGTGTCATTATTACTTGGTCGATTTCAGATCTAAAGTGATGTATGCATGAAGGATAATTCACACCTTCTGTAGATAACATAAAATGTGAAATCGACTGGCATTTTGAATGTGTATTTATTGTAAATATATCAGTCCAAATTCAATTTTAACCATGCACGTGTGTATGCAGTGGGCGGGCAGTGGTGTCATGTTCACTCACACAGCTGTGCTAACCGCAAGACTTGCTGGGAAGTGCTTAAATCATCCTCTGCTCGAGAGGTGACACGCTGAATAGCGATGGGAGGTCGTATTGATTATACCATAATACATGAATATATGCCCTAAATGCAAACAATTGGAAGCTGTATTGATTGGCCGCATGCACTACATTCAAGGCACTTTACAGTTTACACAGTGAGTCAATTAGGCGAACTTGTCGTGGTATGTACGTGTATTGGGGCGAACTGGTCGTGGTATGTGGTATTGTGAACTGGTAGTGGTATGTACTGGTGTGGGGCGAAACGTCCTGACACCTTATGAATAACTTCGTGACTTTTACAAGATGAATTGACTAGTTTTAGTGATTAATTAATACGATATTGGACTGAAATTTGGTAACAAAGTGAAAGCGTTGTAAACTGGATATATAATATATTGTGTATTTGTGTGCATCATGAATGTGAAGCTTACAGTCTATGCTGGGAAACCAGTACAATATAATGGTTGTTGATTCATTGTATATTTGTCATGATTGTCAATTAATTAATTTAAGTAACTTTAATTAAAGTTACTTAGATCAATTAAGGTGACAATCATGACAAATCAAAATGATCAACAGTATTATATTGTACTGGTTTCCCAGCATAGACTGTAAGCTTACATTCACATTGCACAACAAATCCAATATATTATATATCCAGTTTTCAACGATCCTTTGTTACTGAAATTATCAGTAAAATATCCATATTAATTAATGTAAACTAGTCAATTCATCTTGTAAAAGTCACGAAGTTATTCATAAATAGAATACTACTACACTAAGAAACATCGTGGGCTTTGTTTACAAATCAACAGCTGATTGCTGGAAATTCCCACGCTCAAGAAATTATGGAAATCGAGTATCGGACTCTATCGCCGATCTCTAAAATACATTTATGACATTATTAAAAGGCCTATGTGATGATTAGAAAATCGTGACAATTAATGAGATAAATTAACTAAAGAAATTAATGATTTATGAAATTATGTTTATCGATGATGCGTATTTATTTACTGACTGAAGTTAAAAATAGAAAAGCCAAAAACCTGATCACGCCATAAGCGAGCACTCACTCGGATTAATCCGCGTTTACTGAGTCTCCGTGAAAAGTATACAAAAATCATACATAAATTAATAAGCACATTTCCAGTCAGATATTATATTAAATACGAATCATTACGAATTGTTACAACACTCACGTAGCTGATCCTAAAAAGGATCAGCGAATCTAGTATCAGAATGTCCGAGTGTCGAAGTGTGAGTTGCAAGACATGCAATACACGCCCACCCGTACAAAGCCTGGGCATAACTCAGCCGTTCCAAGATACACAAACGGCATTTCTTTTCTATATCGCGCAAGTAATTAGGTCGCGCAATTTATGTATGGCGCTGCGCCTGCAAAGCAAGCACGCGATACCTAAGCAAATGAAATAAAGATTTAAATGAATAGATTATAAAATATGATAAAAATGTGATTAGTGCTGCGAAGTTTAAATAGCGGTTTTCAATATTAGTAGGCCTACTGAGGAGCCTACTGGGGGTTCCGTTACATTACCCCCTTCTAAGAAAACATTTTGTCCTCAAAATACGAGGTAATATTGAAAAGATATATACATAATAAAAAATACATAAATAAACACCAGTTTTCAGACTGTAGATCTACTGCCACATCCACTATAAAACCAAGTCCTAAACATCACAATTACCAGTAATGCCATTCCTGAGCAAAGGAATCCACCATCATCCAATCTCATCTCAGGAATCCGGACTATTTACGGACATCCAACATCATAATGTCACTGAATAGCAAATCTACAGTCATCTCCTGGTTCATCGTAAATTACATTGACATTCAGATATTTTTAAGCTTACTAAAAAAAATAAAACAACAGTATGAAAAGTCATGAAGAACGAGAGTTAATCAGTGCTTACGTTAACTTCCTGGTTAACAATTGCCTCAGTTGAATTGCGTTAAATGCACACGAGAACTGTATCCAGAATTATGAAATACATAGATGATTGAAAAGATACAAAAACAGTTCGTGCTCAAATTATTTCCAATGTTTACATGTTCGCAAATGTTTGAGCTGCTACTGACAGCCCGTATCCCATAAGCAGGAACTACTTTCGGCGCGTTTTTAGAATTTGCAAAATTGAGCAGCCAAAATAATGAATTCTGGTACGAATTCTGATTCTCACATCTACATAAACATATTTTTAAACGTGTTTGCAAAACAGGTGATAATTTATAAGAAACTCTCCTTTTATGGTGAGGAATAGCACATATTTTAAACATGTGAGATAAATCTATATCCAGAAACATTCAATTTACGCTATTTACCTTGGAAACAAACATGTACAGTTGTAAACATGTACACACATGTGCGTCAGCATGAATGGTTCGTCGCACACGTACATGTCATTTCAATTTTCATTCATTGAAACAGCTGATCGCCAAACAATAACATTTGAAATCAATAACGAACTGTCAAAACAGTTGTACGATATTTACAATTAAAAAATGTACCGACTGCTGTGGCGAGCAGTTAAATTTTCTATCAACACTTGTATGTATGGTTGATGTTCACCAATAATCATTTAAATGATTTCCAGCAATGTTTTCCAGCCAGGATTATATTTTGTGAACCATCAAAATGCGAAAATTTCAACACTGCTTGATGACGTCCATCCATGTCTCTGTGGAATATATTATAATGTCTCTCTGTATAAAAGTTGACTGACTACAGAATGGTATTTTTACATGGTGAAACATTGAAGACTGAAAGGTAAAGTGGTGACAAATTAATGCAATTTCATGAATTTTGTCTACAGTTTATACAGACATGTAAGCTTATAAAATAATATACAAATTCATTTCATCATAACAATATAAAAAGGTTTATCCATCCTTCCTGGTTGATGATGACTGTGTCAGGCTGTGTCCAATCTTCAAACCGTCAATCTTCAGGTAGGAACTGTATTCTGGAACACTTGCACTGAAGTTGTAATCTTCTTCGCCAATGACATGTCTTTGACTTCGTCGTTGTCTTCGTTGCCACTCCGATGCACTTCTATCAGGAATCACACAACACAAGAAGAAATTATTTAAGTTCATGAGTTCTGCAAATGATAAATTGCTCTTGGTAGTTTCCTCTTCTGCTTGCAGTTGTAGTCATGGTAGTGCATGGCTTGTAGGTGGTTTATTTGAGAGGTCTCCGTCTTGAGGTTTTCACGGTAATTTAAAATGTCTGTGATGATGAGTCGTAGAACAGCCTGCTTTCCAACATTGTCTTCATGGATTGAGTCAGTAGAACATCCATCTGGAACATCACACCATCGTCGTCACCTGGTGGTTGTAAACAAAGTTACACTGAAGCCATAGCTTCAGTCATTTTTTAGAGCAGGCTCAGTAAGTTAAATTATCATTTGCAATCAAATTATTGCAAGTTTTGGTGTACAATGAAATCTTGTACAGATCTGATGAGGTTAAATTATAAAATACATTGTTCTTGTTATCATTGAACAATATTGTTTGTTCAAAAGCATTTTAAACTTTTGAACTGCATCATACCAAATCAAAAGAAAAATCATGCCATTACCGGGGCCCTCGGTAAGTGCACTCTTCAACATTTGATTTGATATTAATTAATTATAGTGACAATTCTTAACATGAAATACATCATGAAACTCGTGCTACTTTCCACATGTGAAGTCACTAAACCTCTTTTCATTATTTCTTGTGGTGACAATTCTTAACATGGTTTGAGGTGTAACCATGAAACTCGTGTAATCTGCGCATGTTACACATGTGAAGCCACCATAATGTTTCTATAAGTTAACGGATAGTTCGCCTTTTCCAGGCTCGCCTTTGAGCTGAAGGAGATTTTCTCTTTACTCGTTCAGGTGTTGTTTGTACATGTACCTGATTTATTTAGATTCGAAATGTCATCTATCAAGTCAATAATTGTTTTGTCAATGATAGTTTTTGACTCTACATGTACATGACATTTTCTGAGTTCTTCAGCCTTGTAAAAGACTCTGTTTCCACTGCTATTCGTACCATGGCATTAAAAGAGGCAGGTTTGGCATGTCAAATGTTCAGTCTTACCCGGCTATCTTGTATAGCATTTACAAAGTATTTCTTTGCCAATGCTTGTGTGGAAGAATCCGCATTGTAGGAAAGACTATTTTAACCATTGTGCGAATATCATGAGCCAGATCAGGTAAAGTTTCATTAGGATTTCTGACTCTATTATTTAATTTCATCCAAAATAATTCTTCCTGGTTTTCATGACCAAACCTTAGGTTCAAGGAAGTTACCAGTGATTGGAAGTTGTGTCTTTTGAAGCGTTCACGCCACTTAATACTCCCTGTGCCGTACCTCTTAAATTTGCAGCTAAATGCATAGCTTTCTCGTACTCATTCCAATTATAGTAGTCTGCTACCAATTCAAAGTGTAGCAGGTAATTGGACCATGATGTTGTACCATCATATTTATCTAGTTTGATGTCAGGCTTGTTTGGTGCATACTCAGAGTCATTAGACTGAGAGTGTGCAGTGGCTTCACTGAATGATGCCAGGTTATCCTGCTCGTTACTATTTTGGTACTTTGAAGCCGACACATTTGGATCACTGAAACGAGCTTCAGTCAACATTTTGACAATGCATTCTATAGCTGCTTCAATCTGACCAACTTTACTGTGTAAAGAGGCTATGTGCCATTGTTCATGCTTTTCTTGCATGTCTGTTGAGTTTGGAGACTCGTTGGCAGCAGTGGTAACTGTCATGGCATTAGTTAAATTTTCGAACTAATTGAATAGGTAATCTAGTGCGCTCTACATTTTACGGGTGCGGCATCACCGGTATGTATCTTGTGTTGAACAACGTTGATCAGGCCCATATCATCTTTGGATTTAGCAAAACTGTTTTGATTTTTGATGATGAATCTTAGGGCTTGACACTGTTGGCTCTCAGATAGACCTTCTTTGGATTTTTCCCAAAGTAAAGATCTTCCAAGTAAGCCGGGAGTTCATTGTTGGTACTAGTTTGTTCGGATTCAGTTTAACCATGGTTCAGTTACATGAAGGGTTCGACATGCTTAAGTTATTACAGCATTGTCGTCAAATACTGTACCCTTTGTAGCGTCTAGCACTTGCCATGTGTAATCATGTGTGTAGTCCGCTATTCCAACTTTGTGTCAAGTTGGTATCAAAGAACACCTCATTGTGATCTCGATTCCGATTTTCAAGTTTCGAGTCACGTGATCGAATTTCGAAGTTGATTTTCGAGTTTGAAGTTGTTGAGGTTAATTGCTCTTAAACATGAAGTTTTTATGCTTAACTTGAAGATCCATCGTTTAAATCTCCTTGATCCTTTATTAACACTATTTGTAGCCAATTTTATAATAATGCAGGTCGAAAATCTGATAAAAAGACTTTCTATCCCACCGCTGCCACCAAATGAAACGGATGTGCCTTGGCCTACAAATACAAATATGGACTAAATATGGTAGCGTGACAGTCCCAAAGGATCGATGTGAAATATGGGCCTAAATGTCAGGATCATGAATAGCATAAATACCTGGTCGTCGTTAATTAGGAGATGGTTGTTGGATTGATTGTGATTTGCCACGGATTGTGAATTAATTAATTTAAGTAACTTAATTAAAGAAATGAGATCAATAAAGGTGACTCATGACAACATATAAAATGATCAACAGTATTATATTGTACTGGTTTCCCAGCATAGACTGTAAGCTTCACATTCACAATGCACAACAAATACACAATATATTATATATCCAGTTTACAACGCTTTCCTTTGTTACTGAAATTATCAGTAAAATATCGACATTAATTAATCACTAAAACTAGTCAATTCATCTTGTAAAAGTCACGAGTTATTCATAAATAGAATACTACTACACTAAGAAACATCGTGGGCTTTGTTTACAAATCAACAGCTGATTGCTGGAAATTCCCACGCTCAAGAAATTATGGAAATCGAGTATCGGACTCTATCGCCGATCTCTAAAATACATTTATGACATTATTAAAAGGCCTATGTGATGATTAGAAAATCGTGACAATTAATGAGATAAATTAACTAAAGAAATTAATGATTTATGAAATTATGTTTATCGATGATGCGTATTTATTTACTGACTGAAGTTAAAAATAGAAAAGCCAAAAACCTGATCACGCCATAAGCGAGCACTCACTCGGATTAATCCGCGTTTACTGAGTCTCCGTGAAAAGTATACAAAAATCATACATAAATTAATAAGCACATTTCCAGTCAGATATTATATTAAATACGAATCATTACGAATTGTTACAACACTCACGTAGCTGATCCTAAAAAGGATCAGCGAATCTAGTATCAGAATGTCCGAGTGTCGAAGTGTGAGTTGCAAGACATGCAATACACGTCCACCCGGTACAAAGCCTGGGCCGCAACTCAGCCGTTCCAAGATACACAAACGGCATTTCTTTTCTATATCGCGCAAGTAATTAGGTCGCGCAATTTGCGTACGCGCTGCGCCTGCAAAGCAAGCACGCGATACCTAAGCAAATGAAATAAAGATTTAAATGAATAGATTATAAAATATGATAAAAATGTGATTAGTGCTGCCGAAGTTTAAATGACGGTTTTCAATATTAGTAGGCCTACTGAGGAGCCTACTGGGGGTTCCGTTACAATATAACATTCGTTCATTTCATTCTTATTCCATACCTTACATACCTACAGTAGTTGTCTGAGATAAAACCAAACTAAAATTTGTCTAATGAACAAAATTATGCCAGACATGCAGAATTCGGTTCCGTTCGATTGTTTACAAACAGCCCGTGTCACTGCACGTCATACGGTCTGTAGATACGGTCTGTGAATAGATGAGTAAACAATCAATGCTGAAAGTGAAAAGATTGTTGTGATTTGTGATCATCATTTTCATCATTTTACCATGGACTAAGGAGCACGTAAGTTGCCAAAATAAACAGAAGAATAAATTGTGCATTGTTGCTCTGTTCATGTGCAATCTGAGATCGGCTTAGCCGTGTCTATGTTTAAGCTTAACTTGCTTTTATTAAAGCATGTAAAAGTCAAGAAATTTAAGCTTACTGAATCATGCATGTGAATTGAATGAAGTCATGGAAGTAATATATTATATTAACAATCACTCGATCTAGTCAAGCCAGTACGTATATGAATCAAATCCATGTGAATTCAGAGTTCAGATCATCAGGCAATAATTAAAGGACACACAACTTACTCGAGAACTCTCTAGCTTTGAATTTGAACATGATCACATGTGACACGATAGTTACGCATTCGATGCTAGAATACGTTGCTTTCGTTTTTCCGTCGGACAGCGGTGCACTTTTTGCACCGGAGGTTATTTATTCTGTTAATGTTGAAATTTGGATGAAAGTTTAATATTTCGATGAGTCAACTGTATTTTTGAGCAAGATTTGCCTATTGTGGACAGTTTTAGTTTAAAATTTTGCTGAAGTGTAATTTCAGCAACATTTTTGATGCGATCACCTGTCTTGATCGGCTGTGTTTACTTCTGAACTTCCATTGCTTTACACAGTGTCATGCTTCAGCGAACCGACTAGATTTTGAATGCAATGGTCTCTAGCCTAGAACATGTAGAATGTGAATCTATCGGTGAGCAAATTCTTGGCTAGACTTCTCGAGCAACACACGACATGTGACGTACGAGGGTTAGGCTGAAGTGTAAAACTACAAGGCTGACTGCCCATTCAAAATAGGTGGTTTACAAATTGAAAAACAACATACATGTACTTCAGTGGGGCACTTTAAAGTAATGCATGTCTTTACATATGTCATGTTCTGAAACCACAGAACAGAACACATAATTAATTAGAAAATTGTTTTGAAGATTTCATGATTATGTGAAATCAATGCAATGGTGACGTCAAAAATGGCAATATATCGCATCCGACCCCCCTGGTTCAGATTGCCGTTTTAGCCAAGTCTTGTATTAGCCTGAAATACTCAGTTCAGATCAATACACACCGTTAAATAATGCTTATAATGAACTATAAAGTTAATATTTTTAACATCATACTTTTCTATACTTTCCATTTTCAGATGGTTCCAAATTGAAAGTTTGAAATTTGCCAATGGAGTACCACAGTTCCCATATTCAATATGAGTGGTATAAGACCACAGAAGGCAGACAGTACTACTCAGCAATAGTCAGGCAGGGAAAGAGAAAAATATATGGTGATTATTGTTAATATGCATTGTAATATTATATTACTATTACATGTAGGCTAATGAAAGTCAAATCCCAGTTTCCTGTTACATTTATAAGATATAGGTGACTTTTTCCAGCCCACATAGTCATTTCAAATGGCCTCCAAGATTTGTCAAGAACGATTAAGTATAATGCTCTAACATTTTAACTTTTAGGGGGGGCTTTTTAAAATCTCTAGCTGTGTCCTGTGCCTGTGCGACAATACTCAAATTGAGGTATGCACATAAGAAGAAGAAGATATCATTTATTCTGGCTGCATAATTTTCATTATAATTTCTTTAAATGCCACAGCTTTGTCCCCTGCACCCCACCCAGGACCCCACCCGTTATACTCAAGCCCGAGATATACTGACCCTGATAAATGATCTGGGTTAAAAAATCGCCCTCCAGTACGGTATATAAATTATAAAAACTGTTGAGAACCCCTGAAAGCAAAATATCTAAATCAATATACTATCGAAAAATAACACTTTGATGTTTGTAAAAGTTCATTCTACAAATCATATACTTTACAAACTTGCTTGATTTTTTGTTGTTAATGAGTTATGTACATTTTACCAAAGTGTTGTTGTATCAGCCCTCTTTGCAGCATAACTCAAGAACCACAGGACCTATAAAAAAGTACATCTGTGATACCACCATTCGCAAGATGATGTGAACTACCAAATCGCAACAGTTTAAAATGGTTGCTAACCTTAATTGCCTCCAACATGCAAAATCAACATATCTGGGGCATTTTGGTACTTTTCTTTCTGCTGTGCAGTGCGCACCCTGGGGTCTATTAATGTTTCTGGGCACACTCCTGTGGGTGTTCAGATTTTGGACTTTCTGTTGCAGTCCTACTCTGATTTATCACTTCCTAAAGCTAAAAATAATTTGATTATCCCATCAGGTTTGTTGGAGAGACCCGTGTTCTCACTTCAGGTGGCCATGGAAACAGCATCATACAAGCTGTTTATAACTGGAAAAGCAGGTGTGGGTAAATCCAGCACTGTTGCCAAGCTAACAGGACAATCAGTACCTACTACCCACAATGAAACACCAGGTATGCTCGGTTTGTGTCTGTTTTTGTGCTTGTTTGTTACATATCCTTCAATGGCATAGGGGGTGCAAAGATTGCAGCCTTCAATGAACTGGGAAGTTCAAAGTTGGCAGATATGTGTAGGTAACATCAGAACCAAAGTTATAAGAAGGAGGTAAAACTTACTGAATGACCTTGGCATATTTTGAATGATATGAGGCTTCATCTTGTCTAAACTGCAGTTGTTTTTGTTTTTTGTAATGCCAGTTTTTTTTCATTTCAAAAATACGTAATGACAATTTTAATGTCTTGTACATCCATTTTAAGCAAATTAAACACAATTTAAATTGTTTACACTTCACTGAGAGCACTGATTGGGTATTTAGGCCTAAGTATTATGTTCTAAATGTTGGAAAAGATCTAGAAGACATGACCTAAATCTCTCACACAGGGAGTGTCAATTTCAAAAGGTGGTTACCGGAATGGGTCACTCCATTTGAAATCCACACCCCTGTGTGGGAGATTAAGGGGTGTGTGGATTTGTACAGCCCATTGTCTATTCTCATAATGGACAGGCCGATCATAGGCCTATTACTTTTTTCTTGGTCAATATCAGTTGTGTTTGTTACTGCTTGTTTTGTTTGTATGCTTGTTTGAGGGTTCAACTGAAAAACCAAATTCCAGACACTGCCTTTTATATTAAGGCGTATAAAGAGTGATTGCTCCTCTATAGCTACTCTTTTAAGAATTTAAAAATGGCATGTAGAAGAGTGCTTTACAGCTCCTCTTGATGACTTGCTAACTTTAATGACCATGCACTGGTTCAAACAGCTCCTCTGTTTTTCTTTAGGGAAACAGAGGAGTAAGCTTTTTCCCGGAGGGGGGAGTCACTCCCATTGTGGCCCGTACATCATCCTCGATAATCAACTTTTGAAAAGCACCCTAAACAAGGATTTAACCCTAGCCTAAAACGATACGCTAAACAGGTAACACGCGCCAGGATTTTGTTCCTTGCATCAAATTTCATACCTTAAATTTCATTTCCGCATATTAGCAATTGCAATTTGCTACCCTTTTTTCTAATTTTTCATGTTTTTGACACCCTAAACACGTATCGTGCCTACCCACGAAAAACTACCCTTTTTACGCATTTTTATTATCGCGGATGGTGTACAGGCCACAATTGGAGTGACCCTCCCGGGGCTTTTTCATACATTTCCAAAGACAGAGTATAAAATTCCTATAATTTGTAATAATACAAGTCACACTTCTCTCCACCACACAGGTATTGTAACGTCAGTTGCCTATTGGCCTGCTAAGCTAAAGGAATCAGGCAAGATAGTGCTGTTTAAACTTCAGTTCTGGGACGCTGGTGAAAACGCTATCAAGAAATTTGATCACATACTACCTGTAAGTACATGGGCTATTCCATTTAAAGTCCATATTCCCTCCCCTTTATGAAGATTTAGCTAAAGTCTTCTACAGAGGGAGTATGGGTTTTTAACAGAATAGATAATTGGGTAACTTCCACTTGAAATACTCATTCCAGTTGTGGAAGATCCCTACGTAGACGATATTGGTAAAACTAGATACAGCAGAGTATGCATTTCAAAATAATTAACCCTAGCCAATTCATCTGAAAAACATATTCCCTCTGTGGAAGACTTTTCTTTTAAAGTTTTCTGCAGAGATATGGCAGATTCCAATTGCAATGGTCTAATGAAATCCAGATGCAGGCAGTGGCGTAGCTCTTCACTTTTTCAAACCACCGGGAAAAAAATTGGGTCAACCTTTTCGGCAAAATTTTTGATTTGGGCCCCCGCCCCATACAGGCTTGCCCCCCTGGAAAAAATCCCAGCTACGCCACTGGATGCAGGGGTGACAGAGAAGGAGTTTTATTTAAAATCAGGATTGAAGCATTAAAAACTTTTCATTCAAATTCATTTCTATTCACATTATTATTTTATTTCCATAAAAAGCATTAAGAAAGAACCCAGGTGGGGGAGGGTACTTAGTGGAAATGAGGCTAAGAGGATGTGCGGCGGATTTGAGGGTGCATTTTCAGCCATAGTTTGGACTTGGGTGTATTTTCAGCCATTTTGGTTTATTGATGGCCCTCAAGTTCATGAAAATTTGGTTTTTTTGATAAAGTGCCATTTTTTCATTGTTTTTAAGCAAAATTTGTGAAATGTTCCCAAAATTAGTATAATTTGTTTTTCATCAAATTTGGGTATTAAAAAGTCGGGTAGTTTTTCAGAGTCCCAGCCGCACATCCCCACACAAACTAAAGTTGAGATCCCCGGGCAAAGAACATATGTGACACGATCAAGGGAAATGAGTCGGATGTCGCTAATATTGATTTTGAGATATTGGCAAAGAAAGTGTTAAAATTCTTTTGTTTTATTGTTTTCAGCGATTGATAAATTGATGTAACTTTGCAAAGGAAAGTCGTATCAACATGGGGTTTTCAGTTTCTGAAAGCTCTAAATGTCCTCTTTAGAAACTTGTGTAAAACTCATTTTTCGAACAAAGTCGACATGTGACTCATTCCCCTTGATCATGTCACATATACAGCCAGAGTCAACAAAATCAGGATAAGGTCATTGGTTGGTGGTAGGTTTTATCAACAAGTTGGGTCTTTGGGGGACAATAGGACAGTGGCAGATGATAGGCCAGGGGTGGGTAGCTGCTCCGTGTTGGGTATATGCCTCCTCTATGCATGTATTTAAAATAAAATTGCAGTATTAAAAAAGGCTCCAATAAAAGGGTCAATGCAATAATACTCAAGTTTACTATTGAATGTAGCATTCATAGAACATTTCAACAACTGAAAAGGTCAATTTGGTTCTGAAATAAGTACATCTTCTTCACCCTATTTCCCTATTTTTGACTTCCCGACATTAATTACATCGTTTACATATCTTACACACTACTAGGCATGCCAAGATGGAGCCAGTGCTGTTCTGTTCCTCTTCTCCTTCACGGACAGACCAAGTTCCCTATTTCCCTATTTTTGACTTCCCAACATTAATTACATCGTTTACACATTGTTTACACACTACTAGGCATGCCAAGATGGAGCCAGTGCTGTTCTGTTTCTCTTCTCCTTCACGGACAGACCAAGTTCCCTATTTCCCTATTTTGACTTCCCAACATTAATTACATCGTTTACATATCTTACACACTACTAGGCATGCCAAGATGGAGCCAGTGCTGTTCTGTTTCTCTTCTCCTTCACGGACAGACCAAGTTTTGAAGATCTTCGCAACCAGATGACAAAACTGTCAGAAACAGGAGCCTCATTTACGAAAATCGTAATTGGCACAAAGTACGACCAATACAGTCACAGCGAAATCACATCGGCAGAACTTCAGGATTTTCAAGATCAGTGGCAAGTTCCGATATTAAAAGTGAAAAACATAAACAAGCCACAAGAGAATGATCTGTTGTATTCTGTCGATAATTTTGCTGAAATAAACGATGTGGCGCCATTGCTAAATGGATTGGTGGAATCATTATGGACTAAAGGTAAAGTTCCTTCAGGAACGTGGAGGGAAAGTGGTGGAGGTCCTACAGGACGACCTCCAGGGCCATCAAGGACACCTGCACCATCAGTGGATGATTTGGATGATGCTACCTATGTCTAAGAACTATTTTGATTGGATATAAAGAGGGTTATATCATGTATTGAGCCAATCAGAGATATGGGAAGAAGTCAGTAGGCCCAAGGCATGTGCACCAACTGTGGATGATTTGGATGATGCTACCTGTGTCTGACTGAAACTCAAATAAGACCTCTAACATGTCTAAGAACTACTGTGATTGGTTACAAAGAGGGCTGTATCATGTATTGGGCCAATCAGAGACATGGAAAGAAAACATATGGAAAAGTAGTCTCTCTTGCTCAAATAAAAGGGGTCCCACAGTTAAAGCCATATTATAACATTTGCTGAGGAAGACGCCCTCACTGAATTTTTAAAATTCCTTTTTTTACGATTAAATTGTACTTTATTAAACCAATATACCCTGCAAAAATCAAGACTCTAAGTGCTGTAGTTTTGTCAAAATCCGTGATTTTGAATTAAAGGCTGATTCAGCGCTTTATTATTACGATGGAATTATTAGTCGAACGCATACACGATGTTCATAACACACAGTACGTCACGGCGTGCGGGGCGGTGATATACAACAAAGGGTCGTACCACAACATGATCGAAGGAGTGGTACGTATTGTCGACATATTCGCTGGTAGTAAATTCCAATTTTCTTTGCTTTGCCGTAGTTGTTCGGCTCAAAAATAAAAGGGATATATCTGACAGTAAAAGCTAACATTTTATGGCAAAGAAATGCTAATCTATTTTATTTGAAAATGTTATAATATTGCTTTAAGCAATGGGAGAAAATTGTCTTTTTTCACTTTCAACTTCCAATTATTATAAAAGGGAATGTCTTTTATGTTTTGGCTCACTCTTAATTGTCTCATGTATATATTAAACTTTACTTTCCCTGATTTTCAAGGAAATCTGATGAAAGACCTCGTCATACAGGAGTACTAATCACCGCAAGGTATTCCCAAAACACTGACATGCACCCCGTGTGAGTCATAAAAGTAGCGTGCTATAGACGGCCCTCACTTGATAATAGTCAGTCTGATTGACTTGGCTCAAACAAAATGCTGTCGTACCGTAGGAAAAAACATACCCTCTTCAGTACAGCCCTGCTTAGTGTGTTGTGTGGTAATGTATGCATTGTGCATTGACCTTGAACGCCTCTGTACACACAGCGTGCACACACTGGAGTCGAGTATAATTTATTTAAAGAGACTTTCATAGGAAAACTTTTCCATATGGGTGGAAAATGTATAAAAATTGTAAAACAAATGTAATTTTACAAAAAATTTTGTTTTTAGGTTGCTAGCACTAGCACCTATTATCCCTTTTTTTGCTCTTCACTTTCAAACTATCCATAAAATGTTGGGTCAACCTTTTTGGGCTGTTGATAAAGGGGGTGGCCAAATTCACCTTTTCTCCATCCCCCTCCCGGTCCCCCCACCCGGGTAGGAGCGACCTGGGTACAGCACTGGAGGAGGATGTTCCGCCCTCATGGTTAAAGATGGAAATAACAAAATAAAGGCCCAATTGAAGCCATTCGTTTGACCATTTTTATAATATTTGACGAGCCGTGTGAGATTTTACTACTTTTGCAGCTCTTGGCGTGAGATTTACTACCTTGCGTGAAATTTTTCTATCTTGCAGCGTGAAAAAGTGCCCGATTGTGTCCAAGTGCAACTGAGTTGGGCACGTATAGATTTCAGGTCCCGAATAGCCCTTCAATGATGGGTTATTCCTTCATGTAATTTTACACGAAATTAGGGTTAGGGTTAGGGTTAAGGTTAGGGTTAGTTTAGGATTAGGGTTAGGATTAGGGTTAGGATTAGGGTTAGGATTAGGGTTAGGATTAGTTTACACGAAATAATTACATGAAGGATCGACCCAATGATGGTTGATTTTCTTACACTACAGTACTGTTGCTGTTTGGCGCTGCAGAGCTCATGTAAATTTGTTACAAAAGTCTGGAGCCAGACAGACACAATGCGACTTCAAAATCAACCCTTTGCATGAGAAGTGTCACATTGATGTGGACCTGTGTAACATTAAAATCTTAAAACTGTACAACATGTGTAATTTGTCAATTTTGTAACTGAGTTGCCCCCCCCCCCGGATGTCCAGGCGCGTATTTATGTTCTGAAACCATAATGGCCCACAATACGCTAACACTATACTGTGATCAGCTCGTAATAGGTGGGAATTTTTCTGTTTTTTTTTATTGCGCAAGTGAATTAAGTCCAAACTTACCATGCTTACGCTCACGTAAATTCACAAAAGCATACGCCATTCACGCATTACGCAAAGCACAGTTCGCGAAGGTGCTTCACCCAACTGTGTGTACGCAATCGAGTATTATTAGTGGTGCTCGGTGACGCAATTCTATATCAATCCACGATGTTATGAGTCCCGCCTATTACGAGCTGATCAGAGTATAACCCTAAAGATGTATTGTGGCCTATTATGGTTCCCCCAGCAGCCCATTATTACAGAAAGAAATTTAGCGTCCAGGGTGGGGTCGATTGGGGTTTTTTGAAAACATTTGTTCGGGAATGTGCCACACAGGCTTTCGGATGCTGACTTTCTATATACTTAATTTTTGCTGTTTTTGCAACCCATCAGTATCATACAAATTTTTCACAAATAGCACCCAAATTTGCCTTAAATGGTTGCCTTAATACTAGGGGCACTTTTGACCAAATGCACCCAATACTGCCGTTTTCTTCATTTTTTTGCTAAATTTTTCATTTCAAAAATACCAAATGACAATTTGAATGAACTAGCATATATGCTTAACTTTTAAGCAATTCATAAACATTTTTAATTTTTTTTACATTTTCGCTGTGATCACTGAATGGGTCTTTAAATTAACTTGTCTATGACTCCTTGAATGAAAAAGATACATTTGCCAAAGTTGCACTATAAAAGCTACTTTTCAGTGTACCATTACATTCTCTACATGACTGGTCAAGGATGACTGGCCTGGTGACCAGTGATGACCAGGCACTCTAGCAACAAAAGCAACATTTTCAATGGGTTTAGGTGCAACTTTTAAATCTGCATCTTTTTTATTCAAAGGGTCACCATAGCAACAAATTTTGGGCTATTAAGACAAATGAAGCATCAACATTTGCAGAACAAAACTGGATTTCATTTTGCTATTTCACTTTTAAATTTTGAAACAGAAATTTTGAATTATTATTTCATAATAAAGGGGGGGGGGGGTAATTACTTTTTGGTAGGTATTTATATAAAAACCGTGCCCAAAACATTTAGTAGCTAGGGCCTGCATTATGCATATCTAGATATATTTAATTGATCCTATAGACTGGAGTGCATTACTAACAATAAGGCCGTATAAAATTAATGTTTTGATTCTCGTCCGAAGGATTTTCATGAATTGATGAGGGAGGGAGGTTTTTTTTTTTTTTTTTTTTTTTTCAATGTAAAATTAGCATTGTCAGTAGTTTTGGTCTTCTCCAACAGTGCTTGAGGAAATGATGAGGCCTTTTTTTTTTTTTTTTCAAATGTGAGATTCTGAGGGATAAACCCCCTAGAGTACCACAAAAAGTCTTGGAAGTGATGCTTGTTCTCTAATAAACTTATTTATATGTATGAAGATTTCATAAATCATTCCAAAGTCTAAAAAAATTGAAAAATCTAAAAAAAAAAAAAAAATCTGACAAATCCCAGAAATTGAGGAGGGGGGGGACGAGAACCAAAATATTAATTTTACACGGCCTAAACAATTCCTATCATTCCATGCATAAAACACAACACATCCCTGTGACTGCCCTGCCCAGAGAAACTTTTTTTTTTTCATGGCTAGCTAGGGGACTGTTCACAAACACTTGTTAGGGGGGCCTGATGCAAAAAGGGGGCCCTGAAAATGTTTGAACCTCCTAAGGGGGCCCTGAAAAAAATGACCACAGATTTTCCTGGAAAAATTATGTTTATATGCTTTTCTATGGGGTTGACCCATAATTTTCATGTCAAAAAGGGGGGCCCTGACATTTTTGAGGTCTGTAAAGGGGGTCCCGAAAATTTTTTATGATGAAATTTTTTTGCATTGGGCCCCCCCCCCTTACAAATGTTTGTGAACAGTCCCTAAGCTATAGCTATAGCTATTGGATCAGAACAGGATTCAGTGGATTTTCCATGGTCAGAGGGATTAGAGAAATGATAATGGTCTACTACAGTAGACTACTCCCGGAGGGGTTCTTCCTGGTAGAAGGTATACGGGGATGTGCCACGGTTTTGGGGTACCTTTTCAACAATTTTGGTACATCGATGAGTGGGTTTTCAGTGGAGACCAATGCGCCCAATTGGGCGCATTCTGGCAAAAGTGCCCTTAAAGCGCCCAATTATGACAAATTTGGGTAAGTTTTGAATAACTTTGATGAAAATTATCAAAAAAGTGCCTATTCTTTTGTGTGTGTACGGTCCATCACCTGTCACTTGGTAGTCTTGTAACATGTCTAATGGCGCTGCCCATGGCCACTTGATGAATTGTTTAATTCGAATTAATCAATTCGATATTATAGACTGTTAAAAATTGGTGTACTGATTATTTGGGTAGCAAAAACAGCAAAAAGTAGGTATAGAGAAAGTCAGCATCCAAAAGTCTGTGTGGCACACCCCCGTACAAAATTTTTCCCCCAGGAGACTACTTTTCATGGATAGCTAGGCTAGCTACATGAGCTGTTATTGGATCAGAACAGGATTGGTGGATTTGAGGGATAAGAGGGATGATAAATTAAAATGGGTCTACTGCAGTAGTCATAGTTCTTTGAATTTACAACCGTATGACAAAACAGGCAAAAATAGTAACTTTTTACACAAGATTTGCAATTTAAAGAGAAATGGCCATTGCTCATTCTAGTGACTATCTAGTGTATGGACAATATAAGTATGCTTTTTCATTTAATGACATAAAAGGAACACTTGAGGTTTTGACTTTTAAAACCTACATTTTGGTCAAAAAATGTGCTTGGATAGGTAGTTTTCAACAGATTTACCACATTCGCCTTGCTATAATAACATTTAATTGCATTATCTGTTGACCTAGTGACTAAAAGTGTTTTTAGGGGGAAGTCCGGGGAGGGGGGGAAGTGTTAGCTTTCGTTTGATATTAAAAAAATCTGATTGGATGCCGGAAAGGGAACACTTGAGGTTTCGACAAAAACCAATCAAAGAGGCCCATTTTTTGAGCTTTTCTGCTAGAAGCTCCACAGCTCTCACATTGCTATGCACTCAACCATGTACTCAAATACTGTGGTGGAGACATTCACTGCTTGTTGTTCTCTGCTTGGAAGCTCTTGGATGGAGGAAATGTTTGCTCAGGTGTATCGGGGTGGAAACGGGAAATTTGTATATTTAAGTATTTCCGAACTATTTTCCTTATGGCCTTTTTAGAGCATTTTTTTTAAAAAAGGCACCCCATCATTGTGTGCCAAGTTGCCCCCCCCCCCCTTCCTTTTTTTGCTTGACGCTTGCCAACAATTTCTTGCCCGCCCCCTCCCAATTTTACCCTCCCCAGGGCTCATAATTATTGCACAGCCCCTAATTATTGCATCACCATCAGTCACCACCCCTTCAAGCCCCCCGGCACGGTGTCTGAGTCTGTCTGTTTCGGTGTAAGACTTGATATGTCGGTTTCTTCATTTATGGCAGCGATCGCATGTTATATACTCCATACGCTGGACAAAGGGTCAAGGTTCATTCGCGTAATCGCGTGTAAGAAATAAATAAAACGGCATGCATGCATGGTGGACACGTGAAACTGAAAGTCTGATCATCATCATCCATGCATCATCAACAATTATCAATCTTTATAATTTATATCATTATTGTGTAATATTGTAAAGTGTCAGTGTGCGAACTGGCCACATCTAGCTGGTGCTTGCCTGACTGTCGACTACTGTGCAGCTGTGCGACACTATTGCAGATATTGAGATAAGCTCGATTTGATTCGTGCATGTGTGCATCGCACGGAGTCTGACATTTAATTGCCGATTGTATGCAAAAACAAGCTGAGTATGACTAGTATGAACAACGTTGTTGACGGCTGGTTCAGTGAAAAGAGTAAATTATGGCCGGGTCAAGCGATGTCATTACAAGTTGAAGAAGTCCTGTTTCACGAACGATCAAAATATCAAGATGTCATGGTTTTTAAAAGGTATGTTTTATGTTTAATTGTATTTTGCTTGAGAAGTCTAGCTTCAAATTTGCTCACTGTTACAGTGTTACTGGCTTTTGAAGTTACACTCTATGACAAATTTGTCAATGATAATTTATGTAGGTATGATATGATAGCCCGAGGTACTCACACCTCCGTCGCTACGATTTCCACTGGCCTTCTCCGCGTGAGGAAGGAGCAACGTAGGGCCATGATGTAGGTATGCTAGGTGAATTCAAATTTGCCATCAAACTGCATCATTTTATATATCAAATCAAAGCCCTTGAGTAAACAAAGCCAAAACTGAAAACCATTTTTTCATAGCACTTTCCGTAGCAAAGTTACATCTTGTCAAAGATTGACTTTCATCAAAAAGTTTCAGCTAGCAAAATTCCCCAAAACGGCATTTCAGGGGTGTTTCTAGATCTTAGTCTCATTATGATAGCAGCTTTTTTTAATGGAACTGCTATCCAAATCCCTCTAAAATTCCATGTGCGAGTGACTTATCACCATAAAAAATCATATATTTGGGTCAAGTGAAGTATAGAAAACATATAATGTAGGTTTCCTTCTTCGGCCAGTTGTTTTAAATTTCTATGTAAAAATGCATTGACATTTTCGGCGAATTTGGCTGACTAGCAAATGTGTTAACTAAGGTTTGCCTGGGTTACCTACATGATGTGTCGGGCTAGGTATGACAGGGAAACCTCGGTTAACACATTTGCTAGACTGCTAGTCAGTCAAAATGAAAATGGCCTAAACCGGCAATACAAATTTACATTGAAATTTAAAAGAACCGCTTGCTCAAGGAAACCTTCACTGATAAATATGTTGTCTATACATGTACTTCACTTGACCCAAATATATGATTTTTTTTTGGTGATGAGAGAGTCGCACATGGAATTTCAGAGGGATTTTGATAGCAGTTCCATTAAAAAAAGCTGCTAGTGCTATCGTCATGAGACTAAGATCTAGAAACACTCCCGTATAAATGCTGTTTTGGGGAATTTTGCTAGCAGAATCTTTTTGATGAAAGTCAATCTTTGACTAGATATAGATGTAACTTTGCTACGGAAAGTGCTATGACAAAAAGGTTTTCAGTGTTGGCTTTCTTTACTCAAGGGCTTTAATTTGATATAAAATGATGCAGTTTGATGGCAAATTTGAATTCACCTGGCATCAGGCTTCCCGTTAGTGTGCGTCATCGCGTCCAGACGCGTATTTTGCAAATTTGGACGCAAGTTCACATGGCTAATCAAGTATTTTGCGTCCATGTCACATGCATCTGGACGCAGAAAAAAACTTCGAAATTTTATCATTAATTGATGATAAAAATAAGAAATTTGTATTCTTTTATATTTTTAAGATAATAAAAGCCCCAAAATTTTGACCCACCTGCTAAGGATTGAAGTAAATTCTGCAATATTTGTAAATGCAACGTCAGGAAATCGTGCACTTTTTGCATGCTTTCCGAACGATCGCTGTATGATTGCCTGAGCTGGGGAAGTCCCGACGGATTTGTTTACAGCTGTGCCGATAACGTGCGGTTAATGTTTAATTATTTATCACAACCTGACAATATTCAATTTTTAATATTTTATGTTTATTTTCTCATAAATAATCTAGGTTTCCTTTATTAGTATTATTGTTACGATGAATAAAAGCAATTTTAAAGACAAAATCCAAATGATAACCCTTTTTCGTATTATTTGTGGCAGCGCGTGTTTTAGCTTTGTAGCATCAACACCACGTTAATTTTAAAAAAGAAATGCGGAAGTAAAATTACGAACGAAAATTTGCTCAAGATTGACAGACTTTGCTCATGTTTATGCACCTGTTTTTGACCACGTTTCTTTTCGGACCAAAACTGACACAGAAATGAGAAAAATTATCATAGCGAATGGAGATGGAATATCACGGCGAAAATGTACTTTTATTTTTTTTTAACAATCAACATTTGGCGAGGTGTAGACCCGGGGTACGTGTGTATCGTAATAAATCGTGAATTTCAGATGGACGCACAAAAATCTGTCTGGACGCAAGTTTTTGCAAGCTCGTCAGCAAACTTGCGTCATTACGGACGCACATTTTTAAAACCTTAACGGGAACCCTGCCTGGCATGTACCTAATTTATGTAATTACAGTGTAGGCATTAGGGGGCTGGCATTTTCTTCGGAAGGGGGGTCCCAAATATGTCGGTGACCGGAGAATTTTTTTATGACCCCCCTATCGCGGGCAAAATGTTTTTACCCCCCCCCATCTTGGGTCAAAAAATGTTATGACCCCCCCCCCCTTCCACCTACACAGACTCAATACAAATTATTTATTGCGGAACTAAGGTGCGAGGCTACCAAAACTTAGAGTGAAGAAAGTGCATGGAGCGCGTTAAAATTTTCATTGTAAGTGTAAAGAAGGCGCGCATAGCGTGCAACAATTTTGAATAGATTGTACGCACATTTCAATTGTGAAGTTAAAGTAGGTATCCCAGGCAAACCTTAGTTAACACATTTGCTAGTCAGCAAAATTCGCCGAGACCGGGGCCCAAACACAATGCATATTTACATAGAAATTTGAATTTTTTTTCAAGAACAGGTCGGTGAAGGAAACCTGGTACATAAATATATGTTTTCTATACTTCACTTGACCCAAATATATGATTTTTTATGGTGATGAGCCAGTCGCACGTGGAATTTTAGAGGGATTTTGATAGCAGTTCCATTAAAAAAAGCTGCTATCGCCATGAGACTAAGATCTAGAAACACCCCTAAATGCCGTTTTGGGGAATTTTGCTAGCAGAATCTTTTTGATGAAAGTACATGTAGGGTGGTCACATGAAAATTTCAAACCCACCCCTGGAATTACTTTTTTTGTCAAGATTATTCCTGCTGCAAAATGATTTTAAAAACTTTTTGAATTAACTCAATCGGACAATCCGTTGCGAAGATGTATACAGCCTTTAAAAGATTCACAAAATTTGCCATTTTTCCCCATTTTTAGGAAAATCCTGATTTTGTCATAAATTTGCATATTCACGGAGCGATAATTGTGGGAATAAAGGTTGACGAGGACTGATTATCAAAAATATAAATTTTTAAATTTCAAAATCAAAATTACCGTACTTGATCAGACATTTCTTGTATTCAGAATGCAATTTGGCATCTGATGTGCTCTCAGGCGCAGGCCCCACAAAAAATACTGTGCAGTGGGTGACAGACACCTTCAAATTTGGTGTGTTTTTTTTGTTTTTTACAGCAAAACCTATGGCAACGTCCTGGTGCTGGATGGTGCTATTCAGTGTACAGAGAGAGATGAATTCAGCTACCAAGAGATGATAACACATTTACCTCTCAACTGCCATCCAAATCCAACCAATGTGAGTAGGGATACACCCAAGGGTGAAAATAAGTTTGGCACCCAGAAACTCTGAAATGGCCCCTGGTTCCATCTCAATTTTAGTTAACCAGGGGACACTTTTCCCATGAAACTGGCCCCTGAATAGTGAACCAAAAAATCAAATTCCAATTAACTAGTGCTAATATTTAACTCATTTGGCACATCTTTGGTGATTGGAAATGCCCCTATTTTTATTCTCTATTTCATCACTTTGATAAAGTAGCCTACTTTTGTACGAAACGTCAGTGAATTATTTTATTTTAAAAGTTTCTTTCAACCCTATTTTTAGGGTTGGTCAGGTTACGCTAATCAAACAATTTGTGAGTTTATTTAGGCCTTAACAATTCTATTATGTTTTCATTTTAATACAAGCTGTGCACACCTATTATGGGAAGGTTTGGTTCTCAATGGTTTCTATGGTGATAATTTAATGTAATTGAAACTGATTGGACACAGATTGTATAAAATCTGTGAACAGTGTTTATAATAAGAAAATAAATTAAAAAATAAGGTGGTTTGGGAAAATCGGCCCAACTGTGTATATATACATGTAGCACAATTGAATTGACAGCCGAGCTTCGCTGTCAATTCAGTTGTGCTATACATTAGTTTGACCTATTTCTGTGAATTATTTTGTGATCTCATGCAAGCTGATGGTGTAGGGATTAATTACTTGTCAGGGCTCAAAATATTCAGGGACTAAAGGTGATCGATCCACCCCCAATATTGGAGCCCCATAAACAATGACTGTGATATTTATCAAGTGAAAAGCACTGTTCAGTGCATACACATATATATACATATAGGGGACCATTGCAAGCCCTCTCTGACATTACAAAATACACTAGTCCTAAAATGCTTTGTTATTATATACCTGTGATGCTGTTTTTTGCGTTACACTTGTTCATGAAGGTATGTAATTCACCCCAGGGGCTTGGTTAACAAGTTAATCTCTGGTTCATCAAAGGCCGTTTGAAATATGGGTCTGGATCAATTCAGCAATGTGCGGACAAAGCCAAAAATAAAGGTTCATGGAATTTGCCTAAATCTTGTGATAGGAAAGGTATTTGGGTCTAATGATTTTGTAAATTGATCAAAAATTCGAAAATCCTTGTTGCCATGGTAACGGTTCTTTGAAGATTGCCACAGGAAAGTACATTTTTCAATTTTACAGTTCAAAAAGACACATTTTTCTAGCTAGCACTAATGAAATTGCTAGAGGTATGGAACAATTTAAATTGCTGCTGATAAATACCTATGTATTAAACGTTACAAAAATAGTATTGCCAGTTTTCTCACCCACCTAGAATATTGTGTAATATGCAATGCAAAATGCAATTTTTTTCATTAGTAAAAGTGGTATAACTTTGAAATTCAATAACTCTCAAGAAGAAGTTTGCTGCTTAAAGTCAGGGGTTGGATGAGAATGACTATGAATGGGGCTGATCAACCAACCAATAAAAACATTGGGGTCTTTACCCCATAACGAAGTTTTACTTTGAAGAAAGTTCGCTATTTTCGATAAAAATTAGCTAATTACATAGCACTTTCACAGTGTAAAAAATCCTTAATTGGCTTGTGATTTGCAAATAATATACCCAGAAGAGTTCATTGACCCATCATATCCATTGGTTATCATTTATTTAAGTAATTTTCACTTAGTAAACTGAAAGTGACCCCTCCCCCAGCCATATGGTTTAATGCATGAAAAATGTGCAAAGTTGGGCCGCAAAATGGTTACCATCGGCATTAATTTCTTGGTGGTGGTTATCTGTCTTTTACAATATCTACTCTTCCTATAACAATGGATAAATCGATTACAACTATTGAAACCAAATAAAACACATTATATTTAAGTTGGTCACTAATCTGGAGTAGGCTAGGGGTTTCCATGTATAACAATCATTTCTACTTCTTATTTAGGCCTATATTCACTACTGGACTCATTGATTGACTTTATCTGAAATACCTCACCAATAATCTAAATATATGTGGTTTAAACATAATAAGAATGTGATAATTTCGTGGATTTATAATATTAAAGTCCTTTTTACCAGTTGTTTCTACCTTTATAGCAACAACAGCAACTGACATACCAAGTAATATTTTTCTCTGTTTTATACAATGTTATCTATAAATTTAGTTCTAAGACTGCATAATACTGAAAACAAATCTCAAATGTAAGAAAGATCAAACTTTGTACAAAACAATAGAAAAATGTTTATAAAAACATGGGGGACTGGACAATGCACTTGACTTATTGTTTTTAAAATGCAATGTCACAGGTTTTTTTTTTTTGGAAAGTTAAATGTGGACATAGTGAAGCCATTGCCAACCCATAGTGATGCTCAAGTCTTTACTTTGTGTAGATTGTTAGAATTATAAACGGAGTCGCTCATGTGTGGGATTTTCTAATGAGATCATGAACAGTGCCTGACAGATGTGAGAGTTTTGATGCTGTCATCTTGTACTCAAAATAATCTATTTGTCCCCAAAGTAATAGGAGTAATGGGATGATAAAGTTCTGGTTTCTGCACCGCTTGCTTTAGGCACTCTTGATATACCATTGTATCTGCCCTCTTGTTGCTATTTTACATCCGCCAAAAAACGCATTTGCTTTGCAACAGCAGAAGGGTCTCTCTATTCCCAGCCCGGATTCCCAGTGACCTCTCCATGCTCATACCCATCAATAATAAATTCTTTCTGCTTCTTGGAAATTGGGTTTGTTTGTTTCTTGCTGACTATAGGTTAAATACCACTAATTATGTATTACACGGGTTTCAATGGCAAAATGGCTAATTTCGGGTGGATGTTTCTCATATTCAGAACTCTCACAGTTAAATGCCACTAATATCAGGTGAAACTATATGATTTAGATGCCAAATGATCAAAAACTCAACATAGGTTGACCTGAGACTTTTCTTGTTTTAACGCACTGAACCGTAAACACCTCAAAATGGCAGTGCGCACTCGAAGCTGAAAGTTACAATATGGTAGGGCAAATATTTCCTAAAAACCGTAGCCGTGCGTATAATTTTGGTACTATTACAACAAAAATGTCATATAATGAGAGAAAATATACCATTTTGAAGCATCAAACCCTAAAAAGTACTTTTTTTGGCTATATTACTTGGTCAATTTCAGCGATTTTAAAGCAGTCGTTTCAGATGCCATGCAAACAAATAGTTACTCGTCGTATTTCCATGTATCGCCCATGCCTATTAGTGGTATATAACCTGTAGGGCCAATTCATGACCTAATCATACATGTATCTCTGATTCAGAAAGAATGCATTGCTGTCCGTTTGTATTTCCTCTTACAATGTATCTTGGCTGGAAGGCTTTTTAATTTTGATGTTTGTAATTTTGTCATATTTTCCTGACTGAATGTGAGCTCCTAGCGTCAATGCTTCAATGCTTTATGTATGTCGATGTACACGTTTCCTTGGGTAACTGAATAGCGTTTGCAATACCTCTTGAATCCACCGTAGCTAGTAGATTCATCTACTTAAGATAAAGCTTCACATACTTCCTATTGCTGATTGGTGTTCTCGTAGAATTGGTGAACACTGTTGCTTGTACCGGGTTAGTACTAGTAGCTGCCTGATGTTAAAAGCAGCACATAGTTCATGATGTTGATGATTTTCAAATGTTTCTTGGTTAACATTTTCTGGTGTTGAATTCCCTGAAGATACATCTGCTGGAGATGAAACTTTACATGCTTCCTGATGTTTAGGGCTAGGCTTAAAACTTGAAAAAAAAGAATTGCTTGCCCCTTCCGGCCTGCCAACAAATCTTTGCCCCCCCCTCCCGTACATGCCAAATGTTTGAGTTCCCAATTTGCAAACCTTATAATAATGGTCTAGATATGTACATGTATAATGCAAGCGTAGTGAGCAAAGAATTTTGCATATTTGAACATTTCTGCACTGTTTTTCTAAGCCCTTATCAGAGCGTGTCTGTAGTATAGTCTGCCCCGTAAATGTTCTCCAATGTCCATTGCCACCACCTAGCTTGCAGTGGCAAACAATTTAAACCTGGGCAAATCAAATGTGTCGTTTACCGGTATATTGACAGTACCCTATGAGCTCCTTTGCGACGGCTAGGAACCATGGTATAGGTTCATGTACTAGACCCCTCACCCCTTTGACCTGCCAAAATTGCTCCCCCTTTTTGGGGGTTGCCAAAAATTCTTGGACACCCTCCCCCCCAACCATATTTACCCTTCCTACAGGGCTTATCATTATTGCACAGCCCCTGATTGGTGTTCTCGTAGAGTTGGTGAACTCTGTTGTTTGTACCGGTACCGGGTATCTAGCTGTCTGATGCTAAAAGCAGTGGCAAACTTACAAAAACCTGGGCAAATCAGATATGTCGTTTACCGGTATATTGACACTACCCTATGAGCTCCTCTGCGATGGCTAGGAACCATGGTATAGGTTCATGTACTAGACCCCTCACCCCTTTGACCTGCCAAAATTGCTCCCCCCTTTTGGGGGTTGCCAAAATTCTTGGACACCCTCCCCCCTCCCATATTTACCCTTCCTACAGGGCTTATCATTATTGCACAGCCCCTGATTGGATCTTTTAAAAGAGTGACAAGCTCTTTCTTCATTTGCAAGGACTACCAAAGCATGCCTCTATCTGAAGAAAAAAAATAAAAACTTATATCACATCTTATTTATTTGTGGCATTCGACCAAACTTTGCCCTTTTACAAAAATGAAAATGGTAAATTTTGGTCATTTTTGACTAAAATTTGTTTTTTCCGTTACCATGCCAACAGGCCAAGTGCAACTTTTTAAATGTCATTTTTAAAATGTCCCCCCTAAACCCTTTCCATGCTAAAAGAATCAAGGATTTCTATTTTTTTGAGTTTGTCCACATATTTAAAATTTTGCTTGATGGTAACAGACCCCTAGTCTTAATATTATTAATATTTCTGATTTCATACTTTACAGGTGTTGGTGATTGGTGCTGGAGATGGCGGAGTGATACGGGAAGTTGTGAAACATCCTCGTGTGGAAAAAGTTATTCAATGTGAAATAGATGAGGTATGGCACAAAGAAGAAATAATCAGGCAAAACGGGGACTGGCTTTTGAGGAGAGCAAGAGCAATCGCTCTCTACTGCTTACCTTAAATCTGATATAGGAGAGTGGTTTTTATCTCTCCTTAAGGTGATCGTTCCTCCTTACATTCTATTGTAAATGCTCTAAAACAGCTCTGCTTGAAGACTCCAGAAGAGAATGCTCTCCTGCAAATTCCAAAAGACAGTCCCCTGGCAAAAGTAGTATTTCTGGATGGGTGGGGTCAGTCATGTTGCTATATTTTGAAACTTTGCATGCATTAGCCTCAGTTCGAGGCATCTGGGCTCTTGGGCTCTGGGATGGTGTTTTTTGGTTTTTTGGTTTTTTTTACAAGCCGACGACGGAACGTCGGCTTGTTCTGTCTTCTTCCAATTCTTTCTTTCTTCTTCTTCTTCTTCTTTCTTCTGGCAACCAATCAACTGCATCTAGCTCGGCAAGGCATTGACAGATTTCAAGCAAACTTGACCCAAAAGACCACTGGGCTACGCCAAACCTTGACTTTGACTTTGCTGTGACCTTTGACCTAGCTATAATTGTCAAAAATGTGATTTCACAAAAAATGCTAAAGTACTCCTTCCACAAATTAAATGCAATGATCATGTGACTCATGCATATGAATCAACATGTGGCAGTGCTTAAAACTTCCTAAAACGAATTGAGGTCAAAGGTCATTAAGGGGTCATTTCCGGTCAAAGTCTGAAATTTTTTTTTTAAATATTAAAAAAATCACTGCATGTCTTTACAAATTATATAGCAGAGAGTCGCCATTAGCACACATGCATTGCTACTAGCCAGGGTCTTTAGGATGCCTACAGTTTTGGGGTCAAAGGTCATTAAGGGGTTACTTCCAGTCAAAAACCAAAATTATCAAAAATGTTCAAAAAATTTGTATCTCAAAATGTAAACAGACCAGAGTAATATAATCATCATGCATGAATCAGTGTTACCTGATGTATGCATGGCATTTTTATTTTGGGGGTCAAAGGTCATTAAGGGGTCACTTCCTGTTTTTAGCTAAATAACTTCAAGAATTTTTATCTCAACAACTGAACATAGTAGAATTTTAAAATTAAAATTGGAACAATGCATTTTGTCGGTGTACATAAGGTGTTTTTTTCATTGAGGTCAAAGGTCATTAAGGGGGTCAAAAGGTCAATCAAACATTTAAAAAAAAATCAAAATCCATGTATAAGTTCCGATTAAGCTGAAATTCACTAGGAATATTTCTTATGACATCCTAAGCACAATGCAAGAGCAGTTGACCCCATCCGTGACCCAGTCATAGGGGTCAAAGTTCAAGAGTCGGCTTGTACTCAGATTCTAAGATTCTAGTTGTTTTTTGCTTCTCGATTTATTTATTTTTTTATTCAGGTGTCTTCATATCCTGTCCACCTATCTCTGATCTGCGCATTAAGTGCGCAATATAATATCAGATTACTACCTCTCTTCGTAGTCATGGTTCTGAGAAAATAGCCAGAGAAAATGGCTGATTCCCAGGGGCTGATTCCAACCAGTTTTTATGTCTTACTCACAACCATAGCTCACAACACTGTAGTTCTCAGTGTATTGTAGGCTCCTTCTAGGTCAGGAAGAAATAATAGAAGGAGCCTACAATACACTGAGAACTTTACAGGCTATACATAAATAATACATGCATGTGAAATTAAAAAAGAGGAGGCATGGTGATGATGATGACCCAGTGCTTACAATGGTGTATATATAAATTGATAATTGACATCTTTTTCTGTCAATATGTTTACACAATGTTATTATTTACATCAAGTTCTTCTCCTGCACCCATAAATATGATTTTATTTGATCAGAAACTAAATAGTGATACTATTATTCGGCAAGGTCCTTTAGCATTGGCTAAAGCTGCTCTTCTTCTTATCGTGTACGTAAAAAGAACTAAGTCTAAGCCCCGCCTTGGTACTACAGCTTGTTGGGCGTTTGAGGTGCTGATTTGATGACGACATGATTGAATTGGCCAATCAGAACCCTACTTCTGTGTTTACACTAAATAGCGCCAAATTGGCAGAATACTGAAGGACCTTGCCGGAGATTATACAATTTATAGTCCTCAGAATGATGGAAGTAGAGCCTTCACCTTTTCCATGGAACTTGGGTCATTCTGTGCCAACTGACCAGGCGGTGCACACATACCATACATTTTTACCTCTGAATGGTTTATTTTTCTTTGTTTAAGGGGGTACTACACCCCTGACCAATTTTGTGCCTTTTTTTTGCATTTTTTGGGCCTCAACTGTAATTCCTTCACTCATCGCCGTATTATGCATTTCCATAGTTTATTATATGTATTATTCCTTATATCTTTATAATGTATTACTATTATTCTTATGTATTATTCTTGTATCATGTAATGAGTGAAAAGATAATAATAAATCTAATCTAAAATCTAATCAAAAATTTTAGCGCATTGGTGACAAGTAAGATATGTATATTATAGAGGCAAGGACTACACAACTACTGCACTGAAAATTCAGCAACTCAAGCCAAGTAGTTATTGAGTTATTGATCAAATATTGGTTTTCCCTCATTTTTGACTGTAACTCCAGAACTGTTGTCTGTGCTGAAATAAAATTTCCAGTGCAGTTGTTGTAGTCCTTGCCCCTATAATATACATATCTTCTTGTCACCATGCGCTATAATTTTGAGAAAAATGCAAAAATAGGCACAAAATTGGGCAGGGGTGTAGTACCCCTTTAAGTATTGATGAAAACATGAAAATTTGTTTTAAAAAAAAAAGCAGCGACATAAAATTTAGAGGTGGAGCGTTGGCATGAAAAATGTGTCGTTGTGCGGAAATTTGATTTAAGGAGCTTATCATATTTCTCCCAAACTACATACATTGTGCACCACACAACCCTTGCTTAAATATTTGAGTGTAGATTCTGAATTTGTACAAAAAGCCATATCTTCCTTCTATATGTAAATTATGTTATGGGCCCCATAAAGGTGTACTACATGTAGGTGTATCTCATGTGAACCATACAATGTACTTCTGGGGTCTCTTCTTGGAAACTACAAATATTTTGATTGACTATTATTATAATGTACTTACCAACTCCAAAACATTATAATAATAGTCAATAAAAATATTTGTTTAATAATCTGAACTCAATTGGCTACTCTTAAGCTGTATTAAAAGTGATTTCATTAAGAGGATTTTGGTCATAACCCCATTAAAAACCAACATCAGACATACATGAATGGCATCAGCTTTTATTTTTCAATTGATCCCAGATTAACTTCGAAATACCATAGGGTCCAGCGTGGTTTTAAAATCTCCCTTTTTAAACAGATATGTAATTCTAGTAAATTCCAAGAATGCTAGGGTTTTCAGCATTGCAAAATATGTAATATTTAGAGGTTAATGACTGCGCATCAGTTGTTTTGAGGGTATTGTGAAACATTGTGCTTTGGAACCGAGGGATATTCCGATATATAAGGGATATAAGTGATGCAAAGTCATTAACCTCATTCATAACCGTCACTTTTCACTTTTTTAAATTCAATTTACGTCACATTTTCTTCTTTTAATTTGAAAACATGCGAAGTCCAAATACAGCGGCCAGCGTCCACGTAAATTGTTCGAACGCGTAACACATCACGTAACGCGGTCATTGTAGAGTGTACTTTTAGCTACGTCATGAGGCGCGGTCATTATACTTTTTCAATGACCTGAATTTGCGTCCGCCTATTTAAAAGTTATTATCTGTGATTGGATTGCACTTGCTGCGTATATTAATGAGGTTATGAATATAGTATGGTGGTAATTCAAATCTTCAAACTCATTCCAACGAGATAGGTGGTCTGATTGCTTAATTACATGATATATATATGTGACACGATCTGGTCCATGGGGGCCAAAGGCGTGCAAATTTGAAACTGAGATAAAGGTAAAAATATGGAGTTAAAAAACAATAAAATACATAAGAAAATAGACATCAAAAAACTGCATATCTTTAGAACCAAGTATGCTAGGTCTTTGGTGTTTTCAGTAAATGATAGCCTATTGTATGTATAGGCCCAATGTAATAATTACAATAACTCAATTTTCAAAATGCCTCCTTTGGCCCCCATGGACCAGATCGTGTCACATATTTGAGTGACCAATTAAAATATAGCTTCAAGATAATTTAACTGATTGCTGATTGGCTCAATAAATCACAATAGTCTTCTTATAACCAATCAGCAGGTAGTACTCATGGGTTAAGCCTCTTCAGCCCTACCACCATTCTTACCATGTTTCTGATTGGCTCAATAAATCACAATAGTCTTCTTGCAACCAATCAGCAGGTAGTATGGGGTTATAGAAATTGGCCACAGTGTATTAGAGTGTGTCACATTTTTAATCCCAAATTTTCCCCCATTTTGTATTTTCAGAAAGTAATAGAAGTAAGCAAGAAGTATCTGCAGTACATGTCTAAGGGATATGACAGCGATAAACTGGAACAACATATAGGAGATGGATTTGCATTTATGAATAAACATAAGAAACAATTTGATGTTATTATCACAGACTCATCAGATCCAGAAGGTAAATCCTAGGGATGGGCAATACTCACTTGTAGTAAGGCCTAAAAAATTGTTTGATTGGCACAACCCGACCTACCCTAACCTAGACTTTTTTTAAATATTTTTTGCAAAAAAATAAAAAAGTTCCAAAGCCTTTATCATACGCGATTTACAGCTCAAAATGTGTGTAAAAAAATTTAGAAAAAAATGAATTTGCCGACCAACCTACCCAAATTATTTGTTTATGTTACGCCAATCAAACAATTTTTTTAGGCCTAATTACAGATGATACTGATTGACGGTACTTGCTACTTTCCAATACCAATGACAAAACATACTAAAGTATATCCATATAGACCCCCCAAAAAAGGGCTTAAAATACTGGGACAAAATTGACCGAAAGTTGTAATGTGCATCATCCTTTGGCCTGGTTTTAGTCCACAATTGTTCTAATTTTGTCCAATCTCAGGATAATGAAATTACAAATTTTCACACATTTGTGTAAAGTCATTTTAGTAACAGGTCAGTGCAGTGGGTAGGGCCATAGCTACATAGGTTATAAATGCATTAACACAGTAATATCTGGCTAGGGTGTAAAGATGTGTATGCTCAATTGATTGGATTTTGTGTTGTTTTTCATAGGTCCAGCTGAAGCTTTATTTGAAGAGCCGTACTACCAACTCATGAAGGAAGCCTTGAAACCGGGTGGTATTATTTGTACACAGGGTAAGAATCAGTATGTGTATTATATGCGGTGTACCCCAAGGTTTGATCCTAGGTCCAATTTATGAAGGAACCCTTGAAACCGGGTGGTATTATTTGTACACAGGGTAGGAATTATGTGTATGATATGTGGTGTACCCCAAGGTTTTATCCTAGGTCCCAATTTATAAAGCAAGCCTTAAAACCTGGTGGTATTATTTGTACACAGGTAGGAATTCTGAAATAATGCGGATAATAAAAATAGCCAGGATGTGTATTATATGTGGTGTACCCCAAGGTTTGATCCTAGGTCCAATTTATGAACGATGCCTTAAAACTGGGTGGCATTATTTTAGACAAGGTAGGAATTCTGGAATAATGATAATCATAGCTTTGATTGACTTTGATTAGATATTTTACAATGCCTTTAAAGCATACATTATACTGTTGCTTTACAAGTTGTGAGCATTTTAGAGATCACTCTATTATGACAGCAGCCTCCAACTTATAATGTATGAGTTCTTGAAATTGTCATGTCTTGAACCATGCTACAGTACTGTATACTGCACTGCTGTTGTATTTTTCCTGTTTTGGGGAATTGTTTTGTAATTGTATGAAAGGTTTCCAGTTTGACTTTCAAAATATGATAATTGGAATAAAACTCAAACACTTCCTGCGCTAATTAAGTATGGTCAGTTTAATTCTACATTGTTTCTGATTTGATAATTACACAATATATTAATCTGAGATTAAAATACAGCTTCTAAATATTTAAGCTTAGTCTTCTTCAGCCCTACCAGCACTCTTACCATGTTGCCGGTTGGTTCATTAAATCTTAATTGTCTTCTTGTAACCAACCAGCAGGTAGTACTCATGAGGTATTTCGTCTTCAGCCCTACCACCATTCTTACAATATTACTGATTGGCTCAATAAATCTTCATAGTCTTCTTGTAACCAATCAGCAGGTTGTACTCATGGAGTCAAGCTTTTTCTGCCCTACCACCGTTCTTACAATATTACTGATTGGCTCAATAAATCTTCATAGTCTTCTTGTAACCAATCAGCAGGTTGTACTCATGGAGTCAAGCTTTTTCTGCCCTACCACCGTTCTTACAATATTACTGATTGGCTCAATAAATCTTCATAGTCTTCTTGTAACCAATCAGCAGGTTGTACTCATGGAGTCAAGCTTTTTCTGCCCTACCACCGTTCTTACAATATTACTGATTGGCTCAATAAATCTTCATAGTCTTCTTGTAACCAATCAGCAGGTTGTACTCATGGAGTCAAGCTTTTTCTGCCCTACCACCGTTCTTACAATATTACTGATTGGCTCAATAAATCATAATAGTCTTAGTACTCATGGGGTTAAGCCTCTTCAGCCCTACCACCATTCTTACCATATTACTGATTGGCTCAATAAATCTTCATAGTCTTCTTGTGACCAATCAGCAGGTTGCACTCATGGAGTCAAGCTTTTTCTGCCCTACCACCATTCTTACAATATTACTGATTGGCTCAATAAATCTTCATAGTCTTCTTGTAACCAATCAGCAGGTTGTACTCATGGAGTCAAGCTTTTTCTGCCCTACCACCGTTCTTACAATATTACTGATTGGCTCAATAAATCATAATAGTCTTCTTGTAAAATCAGCAGGTAGTACTCATGGGGTTAAGCCTCTTCAGCCCTACCAACATTCTTACCATATTACTGATTGGCTCAATAAATCTTCATAGTCTTCTTGTGACCAATCAGCATGTAGTACTCATTATTTTATCTTCTCTTTATCTGCAGGTGAATGTGTATGGTTACATATGGACTTAATCAAGAAAATGCACAAGTTTTGTAGGAGGTTATACAAAGTAGTAGACTATGCATACTGTACTATACCTACCTACCCCAGTGGCCAAATTGGTTTTATGCTCTGCAGTACAAGTCCAGTAAGTGAAATAAGCCTGTTTGAATTGCAAACTCATAAACTGCCAATGTAAAACCAATAAAAAACATTAAAATCAAGTTGTTATTTCCCCCGTTTTAATTTTTTTAGTGAAATATACAGGGTGGTCTAAAAAAACTCCTTATAAAATTGGTATGAAAACACTGCACAAAAAGAAAGATCATCCATCATTTCCATCAAATTCATTGAGTAGAATGTTCAGTATATTTAACTATAAAATAAATTGCATTCTTGCTGATACACTTACATATCAAAATACCATTTTCTGATAATGATCTGATGTAAATTTTTTAATTAAATTAATTTCAAGCTCTATGTACCACATTGTTTCTTCAGCTATATTTGAAATTTGATTTAATTTTCTAAATTAATCTCAATACGATACTTTAATGGTATAACATTAACAAGTCATCTGGGAGAGTAGAACATTACTTTTGTGCTAATGAAACTGCTCTGTATAAATAAAATATTAATAAATATATAAACTACAGCTGCATTATACACTTCATATATATCAGCAATTAAGTTGCGCAAACAAACTTTTTAATAACAAGATATTAATTAATAATGAAAATTGCTCAATGGGCTATGACAACTGGTATTCATAAAAATTATTATTAATAAAATTTTTTGTTTTATTAATAAAATTCAATACAGAAAGAAAAAAGATATTTTTTTTACTTCTATAGTTACGACCGATATTTAACGGGCAAACTTAGATGTGTACAAGCTGTTCGTTACAGCTGTTTCAGTCATACAAAAAAAGGCATGTCTCTGTTCTTATGGAAGATTGGAAATACAATGCTGTGTGTACATGTATTTTGAATTTATTGTCGGAATTTTTAATGATTTTGCATATAACTTCTTTAATACATGCTTTGTTAATTGAAGTTCTACCCCTGGATCTACCTCAGGGAGGTTAGGTCAGGAGGACTTCTAGCCTCAGAATAGTAATTATTTACGAGACCTTCAAAATATAAAATACATGTACCTTCATTTAACAACAATTTCTTAATCTTTATTAGCCCTAGCTTCCCAGCAGGGTCTGGTTGTGCTTCGGTCAGCAGTAGAGAAGGTTGATCTCGGGCCGCCGTGCCCGTCGTCTGATGCGGGTGCTGTCCTGTCAACAAGGGGGGGGGGGTGTAATTAACCATGCATGCGCTCACATTTGTAATCATCATCATTTTAAGCAATTTCCCTTTTGTGAATGGTTTTTTTTTTAAATCTGCACTCCTCCTGTAGAAGATTTAGCTAATAGAACAGATAATTGGCTTAATTCAATTTGAATACTCCAGTTGTGGAAGATAAAGAAAAAGCCATATTACAGGCGGAGTAAAGGTTTCAAATTTTTAAGATATGTTTGTAAAACGCATTGAGAGCTTTTCTGTTGTAATGCACTAAAAAGTACTTTGTATTATTATTATTATTCACCCTAGACAATTCCATTTGAAAAATGTACTCCCTCTGTAGAAGACATTTCTTGAATCTTCCACAGGATTATGACAGATTTCAAATAGAACAGCCCAATCAGAGATCAGGCTATTGTAACCATAGCAACATACTTTTCAAATTTCTGTTTCTCCTCCTTGCAGGATACAAATTTCAGAGAACCAATACATAAATGGACCAATGAGGAGAAGAAGAAATTAGAATTACGTTATTACAACGCTGATGTACACAGGGCTGCATTCGCATTACCTGAGTTTGCTAGAAAGGTAAGAAATTAGAATTACGTTATTACAACGCTGATGTACACAGGGCTGCATTCGCATTACCTGAGTTTGCTAGAAAGGTAAGAAATTAGAATTACGTTATTACAACGCTGATGTTCACAGGGCTTCATTCGCATTACCTGAGTTTGCTAGAAAGGTAAGAAATTAGAATTACGTTATTACAACGCTGATGTTCACAGGGCTTCATTCGCATTACCTGAGTTTGCTAGAAAGGTAAGAAATTAGAATTACGTTATTACAATGCTGATGTTCACAGGGCTTCATTCGCATTACCTGAGTTTGCTAGAAAGGTAAGAAATTAGAATTACGTTATTACAACGCTGATGTTCACAGGGCTGCATTCGCATTACCTGAGTTTGCTAGAAAGGTAAGAAATTAGAATTACGTTATTACAACGCTGATGTTCACAGGGCTTCATTCGCATTACCTGAGTTTGCTAGAAAGGTAAGAAATTAGAATTATGTTATTACAACGCTGATGTTCACAGGGCTGCATTCGCATTACCTGAGTTTGCTAGAAAGGTAAGAAATTAGAATTACGTTATTACAACGCTGATGTTCACAGGGCTGCATTCGCATTACCTGTGTTTGCTAGAAAGGTAAGAAATTAGAATTACGTTATTACAATGCTGATGTTCACAGGGCTGCATTCGCATTACCTGAGTTTGTTAGAAAGGTAAGAAATTAGAATTACGTTATTACAACGCTGATGTTCACAGGGCTGCATTCGCATTACCTGAGTTTGCTAGAAAGGTAAGAAATTAGAATTACGTTATTACAACGCTGATGTACACAGGGCTGCATTCGCATTACCTGAGTTTGCTAGAAAGGTAAGAAATTAGAATTACGTTATTACAACGCTGATGTACACAGGGCTGCATTCGCATTACCTGAGTTTGCTAGAAAGGTAAGAAATTAGAATTACGTTATTACAATGTTGATGTTCACAGGGCTGCATTCGCATTACCTGAGTTTGCTAGAAAGGTAAGAAATTAGAATTACGTTATTACAATGTTGATGTTCACAGGGCTGCATTCGCATTACCTGAGTTTGTTAGAAAGGTAAGAAATTAGAATTACGTTATTACAATGCTGATGTTCACAGGGCTGCATTCGCATTACCTGAGTTTGCTAGAAAGGTAAGAAATTAGAATTACGTTATTACAATGCTGATGTACACAGGGCTGCATTCGCATTACCTGAGTTTGCTAGAAAGGTAAGAAATTAGAATTACGTTATTACAACGCTGATATTCACAGGGCTTCATTCGCATTACCTGAGTTTGCTAGAAAGGTAAGAAATTAGAATTACGTTATTACAATGCGGATGTTCACAGGGCTGCATTCGCATTACCTGAGTTTGCTAGAAAGGTAAGAAATTAGAATTATGTTATTACAACGCTGATGTTCACAGGGCTGCATTCGCATTACCTGAGTTTGCTAGAAAGGTAAGAAATTAGAATTGCGTTATTACAATGCGGATGTTCACAGGGCTTCATTCGCATTACCTGAGTTTGCTAGAAAGGTAAGAAATTAGAATTACGTTATTACAATGCTGATGTTCACAGGGCTGCATTCGCATTACCTGAGTTTGCTAGAAAGGTAAGAAATTAGAATTACGTTATTACAACGCTGATGTTCACAGGGCTGCATTCGCATTACCTGAGTTTGCTAGAAAGGTAAGAAATTAGAATTATGTTATTACAATGCTGATGTTCACAGGGCTGCATTCGCATTACCTGAGTTTGCTAGAAAGGTAAGAAATTAGAATTACGTTATTACAACGCTGATGTTCACAGGGCTTCATTCGCATTACCTGAGTTTGCTAGAAAGGTAAGAAATTAGAATTACGTTATTACAATGCTGATGTTCACAGGGCTGCATTCGCATTACCTGAGTTTGCTAGAAAGGTAAGAAATTAGAATTACGTTATTACAACGCTGATGTTCACAGGGCTGCATTCGCATTACCTGAGTTTGCTAGAAAGGTAAGAAATTAGAATTATGTTATTACAATGCTGATGTTCACAGGGCTGCATTCGCATTACCTGAGTTTGCTAGAAAGGTAAGAAATTAGAATTGCGTTATTACAATGCTGATGTACACAGGGCTGCATTCGCATTACCTGAGTTTGCTAGAAAGGTAAGAAATTAGAATTACGTTATTACAACGCTGATGTTCACAGGGCTGCATTCGCATTACCTGAGTTTGCTAGAAAGGTAAGAAATTAGAATTACGTTATTACAACGCTGATGTTCACAGGGCTGCATTCGCATTACCTGAGTTTGCTAGAAAGGTAAGAAATTAGAATTACGTTATTACAATGCTGATGTTCACAGGGCTGCATTCGCATTACCTGAGTTTGCTAGAAAGGTAAGAAATTAGAATTACGTTATTACAATGCTGATGTACACAGGGCTTCATTCGCATTACCTGAGTTTGCTAGAAAGGTAAGAAATTAGAATTATGTTATTACAATGCTGATGTTCACAGGGCTGCATTCGCATTACCTGAGTTTGCTAGAAAGGTAAGAAATTAGAATTACGTTATTACAATGCTGATGTTCACAGGGCTGCATTCGCATTACCTGAGTTTGCTAGAAAGGTAAGGAATTAGAATTACGTTATTACAATGCTGATGTTCACAGGGCTGCATTCGCATTACCTGAGTTTGCTAGAAAGGTAAGAAATTAGAATTACGTTATTACAATGCTGATGTTCACAGGGCTGCATTCGCATTACCTGAGTTTGCTAGAAAGGTAAGAAATTAGAATTATGTTATTACAATGCTGATGTACACAGGGCTTCATTCGCATTACCTGAGTTTGCTAGAAAGGTAAGAAATTAGAATTACGTTATTACAATGCTGATGTTCACAGGGCTGCATTCGCATTACCTGAGTTTGCTAGAAAGGTAAGAAATTAGAATTACGTTATTACAATGTTGATGTTCACAGGGCTGCATTCGCATTACCTGAGTTTGCTAGAAAGGTAAGAAATTAGAATTACGTTATTACAATGCTGATGTACACAGGGCTGTATTCGCATTACCTGAGTTTGCTAGAAAGGTAAGAAATTAGAATTACGTTATTACAACGCTGATGTACACAGGGCTGCATTCGCATTACCTGAGTTTGCTAGAAAGGTAAGAAATTAGAATTACGTTATTACAATGCTGATGTTCACAGGGCTGCATTCGCATTACCTGAGTTTGCTAGAAAGGTAAGAAATTAGAATTACGTTATTACAATGCTGATGTTCACAGGGCTGCATTCGCATTACCTGAGTTTGCTAGAAAGGTAAGAAATTAGAATTACGTTATTACAATGCTGATGTACACAGGGCTGCATTCACATTACCTGAGTTTGCTAGAAAGGTAAGAAATTAGAATTACGTTATTACAATGCTGATGTTCACAGGGCTTCATTCGCATTACCTGAGTTTGCTAGAAAGGTAAGAAATTAGAATTACGTTATTACAATGCTGATGTACACAGGGCTGCATTCGCATTACCTGAGTTTGCTAGAAAGGTAAGAAATTAGAATTATGTTATTACAATGTTGATGTTCACAGGGCTGCATTCGCATTACCTGAGTTTGCTAGAAAGGTAAGAAATTAGAATTATGTTATTACAATGTTGATGTTCACAGGGCTGCATTCGCATTACCTGAGTTTGCTAGAAAGGTAAAAAATTAGAATTATGTTATTACAATGCTGATGTTCACAGGGCTGCATTCGCATTACCTGAGTTTGCTAGAAAGGTAAAAAATTAGAATTATGTTATTACAATGCTGATGTTCACAGGGCTGCATTCGCATTACCTGAGTTTGCTAGAAAGGTAAGAAATTAGAATTACGTTATTACAATGCTGATGTACACAGGGCTGCATTCGCATTACCTGATGAGTTTGCTAGAAAGGTAAGAAATTAGAATTACGTTATTACAATGCTGATGTTCACAGGGCTGCATTCGCATTACCTGAGTTTGCTAGAAAGGTAAGAAATTAGAATTAACGTTATTACAATGCTGATGTTCACAGGGCTTCATTCGCATTACCTGAGTTTGCTAGAAAGGTAAGAAATTAGAATTACGTTATTACAATGCTGATGTTCACAGGGCTGCATTCGCATTACCTGAGTTTGCTAGAAAGGTAAGAAATTAGAATTGCGTTATTACAACACTGATGTACACAGGGCTTCATTCGCATTACCTGAGTTTGCTAGAAAGGTAAGAAATTAGAATTATGTTATTACAATGCTGATGTTCACAGGGCTGCATTCGCATTACCTGAGTTTGCTAGAAAGGTAAAAAATTAGAATTATGTTATTACAATGCTGATGTTCACAGGGCTGCATTCGCATTACCTGAGTTTGCTAGAAAGGTAAAAAATTAGAATTATGTTATTACAATGTTGATGTTCACAGGGCTGCATTCGCATTACCTGAGTTTGCTAGAAAGGTAAGAAATTAGAATTACGTTATTACAATGCTGATGTACACAGGGCTGCATTCGCATTACCTGATGAGTTTGCTAGAAAGGTAAGAAATTAGAATTACGTTATTACAATGCTGATGTTCACAGGGCTGCATTCGCATTACCTGAGTTTGCTAGAAAGGTAAGAAATTAGCATTACGTTATTACAACGCTGATGTTCACAGGGCTGCATTCGCATTACCTGAGTTTGCTAGAAAGATAAGAAATTAGCATTACGTTATTACAATGCTGATGTTCACAGGGCTTCATTCGCATTACCTGAGTTTGCTAGAAAGGTAAGAAATTAGAATTACGTTATTACAACGCTGATGTTCACAGGTCTTCATTCGCATTACCTGAGTTTGCTAGAAAGGTAAGAAACTATAGAATTACGTTATTACAATGCTGATGTTCACAGGGCTTCATTCGCATTACCTGAGTTTGTTAGATTAGAATTACGTTATTACAACGCTATGTTCACAGGACTGCATTCGCATTACCTGAGTTTGCTAGATTATTAGAATTACGTTATTACAACGCTGATGTACACAGGGCTTCATTCGCATTACCTGAGTTTGCTAGAAAGGTAAGAAATTAGAATTACGTTATTACAATGCAGATGTTCACAGGGCTGCATTCGCATTACCTGAGTTTGCTAGAAAGGTAAGATATCTAGGAAACCATTCACTGTCAGGAGATTTGTGTGTGAGAATGTAATGGAGCAAATAAAACTGCAAACAATACAGCCTTGCTTTGATAAGAATTGTTTAATCACACACTCTAATCGAAAGTAACAAGAGGTGTAATCGAAGCAGGAACAGATATTAGTCCTCCAAAATTTTGGCTAAATTGTTATTTTTCAATCTTCTTTTTAGGAGCAAAATTTTGATTTACGTCACATCTAGTAAGTTTGTGGAAACTGTGTGTATTCAGCATTGAAGTGGTTACCATGGTTACGTAATTCTTTTGGTTACCGGATCATGCTATTGTGGTATGCCTTCGAGTGCCATATACTTTGTTCCGACCGTGGTTCATTACTCAAGCGTGTGATCCTGATCCCGTTGATATAGTAACATTTCTTAACATTAGTAACATTTAATACGTAACTTTCATACTGAATTAGACCATAGGGCCAAATGAAAATAATCGTTTGGTTCAATGGTTGCACTACCATCCACCCTGTGGAAAACAAAGAGTTGGCGTTGCTAAAAAAGTCATAGGTCGGACTGTATATTGCATGCCGTCATGTGTATAACAACAAGCCTTTGGGCGTCATTGCCACAGCATACGAAAAATACATGTTTTTGGCCCTTATTTCCAAAATTTGGCCAAATATTAAAATTTGACTGAAGGGTTAGGATTTTGGCTATGTTTCACTTGGCAAAACAGGATAATGTTTTTTTTTATCCCAAAAAATTAGTACAGCAGTTTTCTGGAATGGGGAGTAAGTCTGATCCCCTCAGTTTATAGTAGAAGTCCTGCAGCCTTTAGCTTTTTTCGTGATTTTTCAATTTCTTTACCAATTGTACTGTGACTTTGTATTTCTCTCATGTTTCTTTTTTGTAGGCGTTGGAAGATGTCGAAGATGAAGATTAGCAGTCAAGGTGTCAGGGTCAAAGGTCATGTGTAGGTGCTACTGTATAATGTCGTAGAACTTAAAATTTATGTTTGAAAACTGGCATACAAGGTTGGCAGCTTGGAAAAGTCACTAATTAGGGATTCAATTAGGGATTCAATCATATTTCCTTTTGTTCATCAATGTTTAGCAATGATGCATCCGAGTCGGCTTTCCATGTGGACGCGAGTTGTTGAATGGTGATGAGCAACGGTGAAATATAATTGAATCCCTTTCATCAAGCTTTATAAGATAGTCTAATTCACATGATTATATCATGGGTAATGTCATTGTAGTCATTGCCACTCAGTATTACAAGAAGATTGATGATATGAAGTGTTTAGTGCTAGAAAGGCCTATAATAATAATGTACACTTAATAAAGCGGTGGTATCCATCGAGAGACGCTCATGGCGCTTTGCAAAAAACAACCAATGTACAATGATACAAACATATTATAACAATTAATAACAAAAAACAGTTCATCAGTGTTATATAGTTCATGATATGCAAAGAGTCAATTAAAAGCATTTTGGAACAAATGTGTTTTCAAATTTGTTTTGAAACTAGACAAGCTCTTGGCAGAGCGAACCGAAAATGGCAGATTGTTCCAAATGTTTGCAGCTGAAACATGAAATGATCTGCTACCCCACTGGTTTCTGGCAACTGTTTCTTGAAGAAGTCCTTTTGTAGTAGAACGGAGGTTACGAGTTGGTGAATACATTTCTACAAGTTCATTTAAATATGCTATATGCAATAGCTGCCCTATAGACAATTTGACCATTTCTGCATTCTATATTGTAGACATGACTCCCAGCAGCTATTGCTGATAGACCGTTTATGCATAACACCCTCGATATCATGAGCAATAAAACTACAGAATAAAATGTCAATGTTTAGTCACTTCCTCCAAATTAATGATTTCAACATGAGCTTGTACGTGCTCACAAGTAACATGTATGCACGCTTCTGTTAACTTGTGCTCGCGCATACGCTACATTCAAAGTGTGGATCACCAATAAACAACGGTTGGTACAAAGTTGTTGAAATATAGTCTGTCCACATAGAAGTACAAAGTAAATAGACCTCAGAGACTTGAGGTATAAGAATAATTAAGTCGGTGCAATGGGTGAGTAAATGCTTCTTTAGCGCGCCAACTGCTGCGCGATTTGTACTTGCCATTCGCACCATACTCTAACGCGTCATGTTTTTTAACACGCAGTGCGTGTGATGCAAAGCATTGACCCCCGATGCCACAGATATCGTGTGTACTTCGATGTGGACAAACTGTAGAGTGGGCATACTGTTAAGATTTCATTGATGGATGATAGTAACTTACAGAATAGGCTATGCCAGTTGAAATCTATACACCCCCTATGAAAGACATGACATTTTTCTTTCACACAGGGAGTGTGAATAGCAAATGGGGTTACCTGATTGGGTGACTCCATTTGAAATCTATACCCCTTGTGTTGGAGATTAAGGTACTGTCATCCATTGGGGGTGTATGGATTTCAACTAGAATAGCCCATTCCATGTTACATGAAGGAATTAAGAACCCAATTTTAATGGGAAACTTTTAAAAAGTTATTTTGTTGCGATTTATGTAACAAAGGGTGACTGTTTTAAAAATTATCATATTTTAGGATATTGTAATGTGATATTTTTTGTGTATACTGCTTGTCACCTTGTGATTGGTAGGGACGTCAAAATGCATCTCTGTACATTGTGAAAGAGCATTCCAATTGTGCGGCCATTACACATGAGCATGTGATCCGAGAATTGCATGAATTTTCTAAGGCATCAACGTAAAACATGCATGCAGTGACGTTACTACCATGCAATCTTAAGTGACAGGTAGTATAGATTGTGTAACCTGAGATTCTTAGATTGAATCATTCATCGTCTACAAACTGCCCCGGGGGGGATCACTCCTGTATAAAAGTTGTAAGCAACCGTGTGAATTGTCTTTAATAAATGACCCTAAGCTAGGATGTCGAAAATTTGTCAAACTAACTCTAAACAAGGATTTTACTGAAATAAAAACACCCTAAGCAAGGAATTGGTTTGAAATTTGCCCCTAACAAGGATAGACATTGCGTGTGTCGGTACAGTGATATCGGTAAGCTTAAAATTGGCGCTGTTGAAGTCGGCTCTGATTGCTCAGAAACCACTCTTTTGTACCGAATAATTTGATAATTTGAGGATCGTCCTTAAAAAACACCCCTTTTAGTAAAATGAGTGTTTTGAGACCCTAATCGCTGATCCACGTTTTGCTTTTCAAAACCACCCTAAATCTGTGTTTTCTTTCACACGGATGCTTACAACTTTCATATATGAGTGCCCCACCCCGGGCAAACTGCGCACATACATTGTGAGATGGTTGTTAGTGACAACTTAAAAAATTTAGCAATCATGAAAATATTTTCCTGTGACTGGTCATGCACTGTATGCAACTTCCTATGGGCGCCCATGTCTTACTGCACCATTTATGACGGGATCACGCTCTGGTCTAACACAACTGTCCCTCGTTATGAGGGACTGTCCATCATTTGGGGTTTACCAAAGTGAAAAAGAGGGACAGTCATGTTTTCTGAAAATTTCAGTGATGGCAAATTTAAATGTAAGAACAGCAGAAAATGATGCAAATTTCACTTTAAAAATATTGCTATAGCATTCTCTTTAGTCTATTGTGATAAATTCTGACCCGCAAAACCTCTGAATTCTGAAAGTATTGCACACCTGAAGTCTTTGAATTTGTGGGTACCTAGCTGGTTTGTGTACATGTTCAGGGTTTTGATCTCCATGTCCCTCTTTCTGACTTTGGTAGGTTGGCAGGTCTAAATATATGATCAAAAAATAAACATGGTCAAAACGTTAATTTATTCATATTTATGTTTTATTAACATTTATCAAATGGTGCCCCGTAAGTAAAAATAACAAACATGCAAAATTTAAGAATGCCATCTATATAACACACAGAATGATATAAAATTTCAATTATAGAAACTAATATTGCACTTTTAAAATAGAATTATAAAAAAGAAGAAAGAAAAAACATTGTCTAATACACTTCAGTAATGGGGGATTGGATGGCCGTTGTGCATACAGGATACAAGGAGTATTAAAATAAAAAACAGAACACTACTTGTTTATAGCAAGTTCACAAAGTAGGGTATGGGACTATTTTGGAAGCGGGAAGTCTTGAATCGCAGCTGGGTGAGTTTATGTGCATTGCAAAGAGTGTATTTGGACACAACTGCGCATTTTTTCCAAGATTGTGGGGAAAAGTCAAGACACTTTTTTAACACATAAGTGGTCAACCTAAATATGGACCGACAGAGGGCAGCAGTCTAGGTATTTTCTAGTCCGGTGAGAAGTTACTGGAAATCCGAGGAAATCAGGGAAATACCATGAAGTGTATATTGCTGGTGGATTGACATCCAAGTTTGTGCAGTTACCCTTAGTGATTTATACTAGTGTGGGATGCAAAATGGGATATTCCAGTTGAAATCCATAGACCCTCTATGGAAGACATGACCTTAATCTTCCACACAGGGAGTGTGAATTTCAAATGGAGCCACCCATTCAGTGTCGTCTGCTACAAAATGGGCTATTCCAGTTGAAATTCATACACCTCCTATGGAAGACATGACCTTAATCTTCCACACAGGGAGTATTAATATCAAATGGGGTTACTTTGAATGTGTGACTCCTTAAAATCTGCATCCCCTCTGTGAGAGATTAAGGTCATGTCTTCCATAGGGGTGCATAGATTTCAACTGGAATATTCCAATCCACAAAGCCTCTGCATACTTAAGCTATTCCATTTGAAATTCATACACCCCCTATGGAAGATATGGCCTTAATCTTCCACACAGGGGGGTGTAGATTTTAAATGGAATCACCCATGCACCCATTCAGGTGTTCCCATTTGAAATTCACACTCTCTGCACACTTTACAGGTTTGTTTCTGACAACTCGTCATCTGTATTCCATAGTGGCGTATATAGTGGGGCGCCGCGAATAAACAACTTTTTGAGAAAATCGGGTTTGAAGAAATGCCAAATTAAAATCGAGTTGTGTAAATCAGACATTCATTATATTTTGTAAATGATGTTAAAATTCTGTAGTAAACTAAATAGATTTTATTGTTATATATTTTTCAAAAGAAATAAATACATACTATTGCTGGCAAACTGAAAATAAAAAGCACAAAACTAGATGTCACTATGGAAAACAAACGAAACGCAATACCCTAACCTAACGTTAACCTTATGCCACCTCGGTCGCCGTGTAATCTCTATGGCGTTACTTTTCGTCGTTTGTATTCCATAGTGGCGTATAGGTCCGATACGTGTACGCCACTATGACATACAATGTTTTTAATTTTTGCCAATATTTCTTAATTATAAAATGTGTATACAAAGTGGCGTATGGTCGATATGCCACTATGGAATACAAAAAATGTCACTTTGTAACTATACGCCGCATTTAATTAATTAATTACTAATTAATTAGCTAATTATGACTGATGAGACTCAGAAAAATGAAAGGGAACATCATTAAAAACATTTGTGCCAAAAAAAAAAAAAATGACCAAAAATCACTATACGCCACTATGGAATACAGCCGACGAACTATGGCATAAACCAGTTAACAACTCAGGGACTAGCAGCTATGAAGTGCACACCCTAGCCTTACCACAATAAACTATTATGGCCAGCCAGAATTAGCACCCCAAGTTTTGTACAAGTAGCTGTAAGTTCCATATCTAAGAGAGTTTCAAGTTCAAGTTAACTTCGTCTACCATCCCTGTGGTTTTGGATTTTTTCTAATGCAGACGTAACAGTGCATGTACACCATTCTGGTTTACATACTGCATTAGTTTTTATCTTGTCTTTGTCTTTGTTCCCCACACCAAGTTGGTATACCTGGCTCGAATCGTTCTGTTTTTATATATTCTAGGTATCCTCTTGTATCATCCTTTGATCCTTGGTGTGTTTTGTACCTTGTCCGTTGGAGGCACCATTACCTACTTTAGAGTTTCAAGTGTAAAAGTGTTTACCACATTATCAAACAAATGACACTGCCACTTCCAGGGCTGTATGGTCGTATTGATTAAGTGTGCTATGTCGACACCTATATGCTAGGGTAATAGCTTGAACCTCTCTTGAAAATATTTTTAGAATTTTCAATAAACAAAACCTGTACAGCTCAACTGATCATACTTTTCCTACATTCGACCTTGCATGATTTTTGAGTTGACACAGTCATGAAAATAACTATAGATACTTGACAGACCATTAGTAGCCCAGTTCTGAACCTTTTCATTGATCATTCATAACAATAGGTATCTGATAGATCAGTGAAGATAAGAAGGGATTATAATATATCCGTAACCTTGATATTATAGTACATCTCGAGGAAAATAGTGCAATGGACATGTTTTCATTTTATGTTTCAAATATCCCGCGCATGAAAATTGAGTATTTAATCCAAAATGGAAAATGGAACAATTTATTGGAAATATGTTTTAACAGATTTTTTTTGACATCTTTTTCTGCACTGTATTATACCTCAATTAAGAAATTTGATAAATATTCAAAGAAAATATAGGTCATCCAAAAAATGTTGATTTTTACACATTTTGGGGCAAAAAAGGAAAAATAAGCAAAAATATCAAAATCTGTATTAACAGCTTCATTCATCAAGTCATAACAAACAGCCTACATGCTTAATTTCTAATAAAATATTGAAATTGTGAAAATATAGGTATTTATTGATTTTCATGTTTTTCTTGCAAATATGCTAATAATATGCAAATTATGAAATTGCAAAATAAAGTTTCTACTTAGCATACATCTTTCAAATGTGATGTTCAAAATGACAGACATCAAAAAGAGATTCGATGAAATGTAAAGGTGTAGTAACAATTTTGGCATGGACTGTCTGGTTAGGCAAACTATGGTAAGTTGAGCTGTAAGATTATTTTAATCAGGTGTCACAATCTAATCAAATGTTGGCAAAAATGTAATAGATAAATAAAAAATAAGGAACAAAACACAATCAATGACAATAAAAACTGAAGAAAAAAGTTTGGTGATGATGTTGATGCATAATTTGCTAGATTCCCCTCCCTATTTGTTAATATCACAGCATACATGTATATCGAGTGATGTTGGTGCGCATTTTGCATCATCCCCCACCCCTATTGTATGCAATGTATATTTTTATGTATAATGGTGTGTGTAGTTATGTGGTATAGATACCATAACACTAGGCATAAAACCTTCTTTTAAAACCTTCTTCTTTGTCTTGGTAGGGCCTAAGGCTGGCATTTTCGGTCGGGTAAACGGGTACCCGCCCGAGATTACATTACCCGGGTAGGAAATACCCTCCCCGGGTACCCGAAATTCAAAAAAAAAAAAAAAAAAAAAAAATTTTTTTTAAAGTTTTTATTTTTCGGTTTTGTAGTGTCCTGGACCTAGACCTAAATGTTAGGATCATTCATGGTTGACCTAAAAAAAAAAAAAAAAAAAAAAAAAAATTTTCAACGATATTTTGTTTTTTTAATATGAAAATTGATAATTTGTATTCATGTCATAGTCTATTAATGATTTCAAAATGCATTCAAATTCAATACATTTTGAAATCATTAATAGACTATGACATGAATACAAATTATCAATTTTCATATAAAAAATAACAAAATATCTTGAAATTTTTTTTTTTTTTTTTTAGTTCTCTATGAATGATTATTATTTTTTATTTTTTTTATTTTTTGCTGTGGTACAAAACCGAAAAAATAAAAAACTTTTTTTTTTTTTTTTTTTTTTTTTTTTTTTTGTATTTGGTACCCGGTTACCCGCCCGAAAATTGCGGCGGGTACCCGGGTACAAAATTACCGAAAATGCCAGGCCTAGTAGGGCCATTGGGCTATTCCAGTTGAAATCCATACACCCCCTATGGAAGACATGACATTAACTGCCCACACAGGGAGAGTAGATTTCAAATGGAGTTGCCCATTAAGGTATCCCTATTTGAAATTCACACTCCCTGTGTAGAGGAATAGGTTAAATTTCAAGTCTTCCGTAGGGGTGTATGGATTTCAAGTGGAATAGCCCATTTGAATTGTGTGCATCCTGCATAGTATACACACAGTACGGGTACAAGGGGGTGGTTGCTCAGCACAGAAGTGTGCAGCAACGTTAACCATATACAATCGTTGAAGTTAGTCCCTATCATACTTGAAGTGAAATAAAGTATAGATGCAGGTTCAATATGAGAATTTGTTCACAAGATATTTTGATTTAACAATTTAATGCTAACAGTTCACTGAAGAGTGTAACAATCAATTGAAACTTTACCTCCCCTGAATTTTTCCATGTAAAATGCAGTAGACCCAATAGGCTGCCACAAAATCTATGTTTGGCTAGCGCTACATCATGTTATATTGTTGATGAGTGGGATGCACATTGTATTCTGAAACAATAAAATTTGCAATTTTGCACAAAATATGGCACCATGTTTGTTGTTCTGATTTGGGCTATTCCAGTTGAAATTCATACACCCATGGAAGACATGATCTTAATCTCCCACACAGGGAGTGTGAATTTCAAATGGGTATACCTGAATGGGTAGCTCCATTTGAAATTTACACCCCCTGTGTGGCAGATTAAGTCATGTCTTCCATAGGGGGTGTGTGGATTTCAACTGGAATAGCCCATTGGTAGTCTACAATAAAAAAAATTGTCAATCATGTAAATTACTGTAGTTGTAAAACCACTTGGGCCACTTTGGTGCTTTGTGCAACTAATTAGTGCCAAAAGTTGCTGAATGTGGGCATATCTTGGGGTACCTCTTGCAGAAAATAGCTACTCTGTCAAATCAATTATGCCTATTTATTTTAAACTTAAATCAGTAAAAAAAATTCTTTCCCCCACATTTTAGAGAAATTGTAACAGTTTTGTTTTTTTGGAAAATTGCGCTACACTTTACCATGTTTGAATTTATTTTAGCCAGGGAAGGTGCTATGGTGTCCGAAGTTTAAGGGTTTTGATTGTTTGTTTGATGGGACCAGGCTCAAACAAAATGCTCAAGCCAGGCTAAAAAGTCTATATAAAGCATGCTGGCCTATATGGAAAGAGAAGTGAGAAACAGATTTGAAGATAGAGAACAAAGAAAAGAAGGCCACTCCGAAAAAGCAAGTGAACAATTTTACTGTCAGCCTTTGGGTCAAGAGAAATGAAATACTTGATCCAATCTCAGCTGCCACTGAGGTTGGATAATTAATAGTTTTCTTTTCGCGTCTGGTCCCACGGGACCTGACGCTGATATAGTGTTGGAATTAAATCCCCAGTGAGTTCCAGTGACACATTCTAGAAGTTATCTGTTATAACTCAGCTGAAGATATACATACAGTGATAATTGACATACTGAGACAGAGACGGCAGAGCGTACCTGGCCTAGGTCGATGTCAGTGAACTTTCTCCATCCCACACATGCATATGAGCTAAGAGCTCATATTACCATTACTGGCGATATGAAACTAGGCCAAAAAAATATATTGTTGTGTTGTCCTCAAGTACACAACCATTTTTGTGGCCCTATTTTGTGACAGGGATTGGTTGAATATATTAACCCTTAATAAATGGAGAAAGAAAGAGTTTTCAGTTAAATAAATAAATAAATTTAATTAATTAATTATTAATAATTACTTAATTAATTATTAATAATTACTTAATTAAATTTATTTATTATTAATTAATTAATTACTTGTCATTCAAGGTCAGAGGTCATCAATCAGAGGTCATCCTTGGTCAAAGGTCATATGGGGTCAATGGTGTCAAAAAGTATCTATCAAATTAGAGAAAACACCTGTCGCTGCTCCACCAGCATATTACTATTCAAACAGTTTACTAAACTATTCAAACAGTATACAATCAGTTAGACAATACAATTTGCACATTTCACTTAAGTCTTTTTTTTATAATTGTTCAGACATAACTCAAGTGCATCTTATATCTCTAATACCCCTATAATTGTCAAGATGTCAAAACTTTCTTATCATTTTTATATTTAATTACCACCAACTACATTTATTTTTATATGTCGACTAATAAAACGCCATGAGAGTACATAATTATACTAGTATTTGATTCCTGATTCTTCAGGTCTGTTTCCATGCCCACAACGCACCCAATCTTCTCTCTGGACCAGACGCATGCCTTTTTAAAGGGATTTTTATTTAGGTAGTCTTTATTTTTTCCCATGTTAGGAAAGTTTAGAAACACCTTTAACTTGAAATATAAACTCAGCAAACGCACATTTTCGACATTTGCAAATTAAAGGTTAAAAAATGTTGCCAGAAAACGTTTAAATGTCGGGTTATATATAAATGGTATAAAACGTTTTCATAACATGCAAAAACATTTTCTGAAAACTTACTGCAAAATATTCTAACATATGTTATTTCAGTGTTGACGAAATATTTGGCAAAAATGTTTTAAAATATCATTTTGATAACATTTTAAAGATATTTTTGTTGCACGTTTTCTTACCAAACGTTTTAAATAACGCTGTAATAGCTTGGTGATGTAAACCATATGGTAATGATATGTTGGAGCATTTTAATGTTTCTTTGAATGTACTTGGTAATTATGCCCCTTCAGCCACAAGATCGCATCTTGTTCATCCTAGGCCTCCTTGGTATGATGAGCAAATCTGGACTGAGAAGCGAGAGCGACGTAAGCTCGAAAGGAAGTGGATGAAGAGTAGACAACGCACATATAGCAATATTAGAGTGATTGCGAAATTTACGGGAACGCCAACCGCATGCTACATCATCATCATCAGTCGGCTGCGGAGCAGGCGACTACAAGCTTTCTCCAACTATTGCGATCTTGGGCAAGCGAAACAATTTTGTTTGGCTGCAACATCCCTTCAGTATCTCCCGGGAGGTGCTGGACATACTGTAAGTACAGTGTGCGCGGCCGTCCCGGTTTCCTCTTCCCATGTGGTGGAATATAAAGGGCATATTCTTTCACATGCTTGTCGTCTTCAAGACGCAGTATATGGCCGAGAAATTTAAGTTGATGAATCTTGACTCTGGCAACCAGTGGAGTGGTGTTGGTCAGATTGTAGATGGTTTCATTTGGAATCCGATCCACACGCTTGATGTTTAACATGACTCTGTAGCAAGATGTTGCAAAGGCATTGATTTTGTTTTCCATGTCCTTGGTGATTACCCATGACTCACACCCGTACAGAAAGACAGTAACACAAGTTGTCTCAAACAGCTTGATTTTTGTTTCGATTGGCAGGGATGGGCTTCTCCAAAGGCGTTCCAGTTTCCAGAAAGCTGCCCAGGCTAGTGCTTTTCTTCTTTTTATGTCTCCAGCACTAGAGCCCATCTTGGAACCCAAGTACTTAAAGTCTGTGACATGGTTGATGGTACTACCATAGACTTCAAGTGCTGGTTGGGCGTTACAGTTTGCAGTCATATATTCTGTCTTAGGTGCGCTGATGACAAGGCTTAGATCTGCTGCTGCAGTTGCAGTCCTAGTAAGCTGTGACTGGGCCCGGGCTGTGGAAGATTCCAACAGGGCAATATCATCAGCAAAATCCAGGTCATTCAGCATCCTAGCAGGATACCTGCTTGACCGACGTGGGTAGGTAACAATTCCAGCGTCAATTCCAGAAGTTGATTTCTTCAGAAGGTAATCTGCCAGGATAATGAACAGGAATGGTGCTAACACATCACCCTGAAGCACCCCAGTTGTTACTTGGAAAGGCTCTGAGATACTTCCATCTACCATAACGGCACTATTGGAGTCCTTGTAGAGCACCTGGATGGCATTTACCACAACCTTTGGTATTCCATAATGCCGCAGCACTGAAAACATGACGGACCTGTTGATGGAGTCGAAGGCTTTTTTGAAGTCCACTAAAGTGACTGTCAAGGGAAGTTGGTACTCCTTGAAGCCTTCCATGATCCTCCTCAAAATGTGTATTTGCTGAGCACAGCTGCGACCTGATCTAAAGCCAGCCTGGTTGCTTCTCAGTAGAGGATCAATGTGAGGTCGGATCCTGTTCAAAAGGATCTTGTTGTACACTTTGCGGCAATGGACATAAGCGAAATACCACGGTAGTTTGTCATGAGAGAGAGGTCGCCTTTCTTTGGTAGAGGAATGATGACATTTGTGACCCATTGACGTGGCGGTGTCAGCGTTGAGAATACTTCCATGCAGAATTTGAGAATCATAATTATCAATCATGCTATCCCCTCCTCCCTGAAGTGCTTCAGCAGTTATAGCACAGTCCAATGCTGCTGCCTTGTTGGTCCTCATGGCTGCTATTGCTTTGACTACTTCTTCACGAGTTGGGGGTTCAGTGATGATAGGAAGATCTTCAACAGCTGGTGCAGGAAGTTCTGAAGCTGCTGTGCCACTGTCGTTGTTAAGAAGTGAGCTAATATTCCATCCATTCCTCAAGCAGTTCATGGTCACTGGTTGGGGCTGTGCCATCCCTCTTTTTGACTTTCACCCCTTTCCTTGAGTTCTTCCCAGAAAGCGAGTGTATGATTTTCCAGGTGGTGGTGTAATTCCCCATCTCGTCGGCCAGCTTCAGGTCTTCCATCTGCTTATTGAGGGTAACAAGCTCGTCAGCTTTATAAGAGTTGTTAAGGCTGGTGTTCAAGTTCCTCCATCTTTCTCTAGCTTGACGAGACTTTGAAATGGAGTACCGCTTTTTGGCTTCATCCATTTCAAGTTTAAGTCTGATGGTTGAATCTGATACCCAACTTGGCAGTCCGCATGGCTCTTGCTTTCCAATAACTTTCTCAGCAACTTCACGAACCGCTGTTTCAAAGGTCTCATACCTATCAGAGATGGGTGTGGCATCATCCATGCTCAAGACCTGGAATCTGTTTGATAGCTCCAGCTGAAATTCCTCCTTTGTATCAGGATCTTGCAACGTCTTCTAGTTGAATTTTGGTCTCTTGCAAGGTTTTCCTTTGCTTGTTCGCAGACTGGCAGCTAGACGGACGCTCACAATACGATGATCGGAGTCCACTTCTACTGAGTTGTATGCTCGACAGTTGCGGAGAGAATTTACCCACTTGCTGTTTATTAGAATGTGATCTAACTGTGCATGGGTTGATCCAGCTGGATGGGTCCAAGTCCAGAGACGGTTCCTGGGTTGGGGGAATCTCATCTGGGCTGGTCTGAGATTGTACTCCTGGCAAGTGTTGACCAGGCGCTCACCATTGTCATTTGTTGACTCATGGTAGCAGTATGGACCAATGACCCAAGGATGAGAAAGATGACTATCTGTTCCTATTCTGGCATTAAAATCGCCGAGGATGAGATGGATGTTGTGCCTTTTCATACCATCCGGGTGGTCAGATAGTGATGAATAGAATTCCTCCTTATCAGAAGATGATAAACTAGTTAGTATGCCCTCTAGAGGCAGAGGGTGAAATCCATTGTGAATTGATCAGGCATGGAATTCCCGTAAGGCGGTTACGTTGCGGTTGGTCGCAAAAATGATGTTCCAAAATGACAAAAAAAAAACGCATTAGAAAATGCAGAAAAATTTTATGTTTGTTGTGTTATGAAGCGAATCAAAGTATCCAAATAGAACAAGTAGAGTCCACCATGTAATAAAATCCATTCTGGGGGTTACAATTTGACCTAGTATAGATAAGAAGAAGTGAATAAATTTCGATTTTTTTTTTCGACACGAATTCGAACGGGCAGATTGCCAAATCATTTGTGTGGAGAATGCCGTCCAAAAATCATCTTGCGAAAAGGCGTTGTAGGCAAGATCGTGTCGTCTTACGACATAATGCGATATGAATGTCTGTTTTGGACGGGGGGATAGCAGTTCGTGCAACGTCATTTTTCGCCATTGCATTAAACAGCTGTCAAAGTGTTTTGCTTTAAAGGGCACGGCATGGCCTGCAAAATTACCTGTGTAAATTGAATGCAACTTTTAGTGACTATCACTCACTTGTGGACCGCTCTCTTCCGAAGATCATTATAGCTAAACCACTTTTTGTACTTGCTGTCAATCAAGAATAATAATGTATACATTACATGTAGGTTAAAACCCCGGGTTAAAACTGAATAGGCCATCTTCCCTGATATGTAAATGACAGATAACAGCAAAAACAACTCCCATAGCTGTCCATAACTTTGGTCAGTGGAGCGAGTCAGGGGATTTCAAGTGGGTGATTATTGATTGGCAAGTGCCATATTTGGGCATAAGTGCAGTCCACCATTCAATGTGGAGGATGGGCTAGACTTTATCGATTGATTTTGCTGGAGTAATTTCCTGTTAAACAGGTTTACGTACTGCAAATTTCGAATCATGTTTGCTGTGCAATATAACTGCACTATGTTGTACTCACTACATAGCTCTACATGCGTTGCAATGTAAATGAAAGTCCTTCCACCCGACACCATCTAATTCTAAAGGGCCTTTCTCTGGCATCACTCCGATTCCACAATCGTCATACTCCTTCTTAGTTGTATCTCCGCGATTTACAACACCATCTCACCATGGACAGCAGGAAAACCTTGCCCCTCCGTCGACTTGCTTCTCTTATCTATTTGGTTTTCTAATTCACTCACCCCCGTTCTCTCTTCCCATCAACTCAGCATGAGCATCCCATTCTTTAACTTTGTCTGCCTCTTTAACACTTGCTCGCAGGTTTTCTGTCATTTATCTCTCTTACTTTTCTCCCCTGTTTATTCTCCTATCTATCTTTTGTTATTCACTACCTTGAATTTCTTCCTAATGCCTCAAGTTCTGAATCAAAAGTGGCTCTTCGCGCGTCTAATAATTAGAGTCCGAAGTTTTCCGTTTTACGGACAAAAATCACGGAATTGGAGGTACAGCACGAAAAATGACATTTTTGTATGATGTGACAAAAATTGTTAAAAGATAAGAGAAATAAATGTTAAAAACAATCATGAGTTGTGTGTGTCAATTTTTATGATGAAAATACTGTTTAATAATAGGCATGAAACCCCTATATCCCTCCAAACATTGTAACAGTCGGTCTATTATCGTGAGAATATTCCAATCAGAGCATATTGATCGCGATATTGAACACTTTATTGTGACATAAATATCATTGTTTATACATTTTAAGCTTTATTCATGAAACACGGATTTACAAATTTTACAAGACGGAAAATGGATTTTAGAAAACGGTAAACTTCGGACTCTAGTCTAATTCAGCTACTTTCTTGTCCAACTCACACTTCCGTTCTGAATATTGTGAGTCTCTTCTCTCTCCTCCCTGTTCCTCTTCTCCCACAATACACCCATCCTCTTTCCCCGCCGCCAACATCTATAATTCGGGATAAAACTTCCCTTGGCCTTGTGCCTCTTAGTAGGGATAACCATCAAAATGTCATGTTGCCCCTATTGCTACAAAAGATCGTTTTCTGGATAGAACTCATCAATAGAAGTATTTTGGTGGTTAAATGGTCAAAATCGGTCAAAAACTTTACGAATTATGAATTTTCAAAGTTTTCCATTCTGACCGGTCATTGGAAATTGGCATAAGCATATATTTACCTTTATTTACCTTTATATATTTCTTTATTTTAACATATATGCAAACATGAAACAACATATTGTGAAAGTATCAAAGGGGTTTCTTATGAAATGGAACTTTACTAGTCAATGGCATAAATTATTTTTTCAAACCGAGGCATTGAAATCATGCATTTAGAGAACATTTGGCAAAAATCATCCAAGATGGACGATATGGCACAAAATAAAAATTGCACTAAGAACAGGTGAACTTTTTTTTCACAACCAAAAATGTCAATGTTATTGGGTTTAATATGACCAATTAGTAGGTGTATGCAAAGAAAATCTTAAGTGTCATTGAAGGTCATTGACTCATTCACAACAATCCACTTCACTCATCATGCTCATGTGTGACTTCTAACAAAAGGTGCTGGTTCCCGTAGTATTCCTTATTCAATACAATTCGATGCATGACCTCGAAGTTAGCTGCATGACTTTCGCGGGCTATTTTGAAACAGTTATGGTTGCACATTCAGGTACTTCTTTTGAAAGTTCTAAACAAGGTATAGCCAGCAGCAAGTTGTAGATGGTATAGGCCTAAATATAAGAAAACGTTTAGGGTTGAAATCAGGTGAACAATACATCGAATGAGCACGAAACTTCACATTTATGTTCAGAAAGGTGTCTTCTTAGCATGATTCGAAAGGAGTATGGAAATTCCAAAGGGAAGCTGGTGATTTAATTTGTAACTCAAGATCTACTTGTTCAATTTTTTAACCTTTTTACAGAGAGTATGATAGAGGTATTACTGGCAAATCTGCCAAATTACAGCTCAGTAGGCCACGTTGTTCACCTGATCTTATTGACATGAATATTTTGTGCCATTCTTGAGCAGTGCTGAACTCAGCCACTGGCAATTAAGCGCACTGTGTCGATGGACCAATTTTGACTCGCACTTACAGGAAAATGAAATAAGTTATGTTGCTGTAATTTGCAAGATAGTTACAAAACATAATTGGCATTAACATCCCCAATTTTTGCAGAAAAATTATGACAAATAAAAGAATGAGCTCAATTTAGAAATGTCTGTGCAAGCAGTGCACAGTTGAGCTCCCTGCATGTCTATGGGAGTGTTCTAATCAAGTTGATGGTTCATTGGTCATCCCTACTCTTAGCATGACATCAGTCAGCCTCTCTTACACGCGTTTTTCCAATTGCTACCATTGCATTGCGAATTGGTGTTCATACACTACTCAACCATATACCGTGGTGAGGGGGGTGATAGAGTTACGCAATCTAATGTTCAGATATCGGTAGGCCTATATTTTAAGCGAATAGATAGGAATAGCTATATATTTTACCTTCGTGCAAATTCATTGCTAAGTTTTAGGTAAAAGAAACTATGTTTTTGCTATGCAAAAAATGCGTATAGAGGTTGTAATATGGGTGGTTGTGAAGAAATTCCAACCAAATGGCCATTAATTCCGTATAGGAAAATAGACACTTGAGTTTCTCTATTTTTGAGAAACTACAATGTTTATCGTGAGGGGGGATAGAGTTACGCAATCTAATGTTCAGATATCGGTAGGCCTATATTTTAAGCGAATAGATAGGTATAGCTATATATTTTACCTTCATGCAAATTCATTGCTAAGTTTTAGGTAAAAGAAACTATGTTTTTGCTATGCAAAAATGCGTATAGAGGTTGTAATATGGGTGGTTGTGAAGAAATTCCAACCAAATGGCCATTAATTCCGTATAGGAAAATAGACACTTGAGTTTCTCTATTTTTGAGAAACTTATAGAAAGCTATCGTAGGACGCGTTTCGATTAATGGTGATCAAGGCTTAGTTGATCTTTTTATTAATCTCATCAGCTACATTTTGCTCAGCTTAATTTTAAGATCACCTAGTATTTTGGTATATTTGTTCACAGTAGAAACATGGATCTGCATACCTAATTAACTTAGGTCTAAAGTGCCTAACTTTTTGACATTTGCAGTTTGGTCCATTTTTAGTGACAGAGTTTTCTCTAAAAATGGCAAATGCAATGTCTATTATGACATTGTGTAGGCCTATGCTAATATTTAGTGGCAGAAATCATGTTCTACTATGAAAATTAAGCATGAGTGGTTTTGATTTCATTAAAATTGATGTCTTTTCTTTATTAGAAAAGAGTAGACCTATTACTAGGCCTACATGATCATGATAATGAAAATCTAGTTGGTACAATAGGTATAAAGTTTGTATTTGGTATAAACTGAGGAGTAGGCTCTATAATTTAAGTGCCTTCATAGTGAATCAATAAGTAGGCCTTTATGATTATGCTACTTTTAGTCCATTTAATTAAATCCATTATGTTGCGTTGCTTAAGCGCATTTTATATAATGGAGTAATTACTGGTCTCAGTAAAAAGCATAATGTTTGAAAAGGTCACAATAATGAAATCACGGACAGTTTAACCAAAAACTAGTGTCACGAAATGTCATAAACCCGTGCTATAAGAAAGAAAGAAAGAAAGAAAGAAGGAAAGAAGGAAAGAAAGAAAGAAAGAAAAAAGAAAGAAAAAGAAAGAAAGAAAGAAAGAAAGATTAAGAAAGAAAGGAAGAAAAAGAAAAAGAAAAAAGAAAGAAACAAAAAAAGAAAGAAAAAAAGAAAGAAAAAAAGAAAGAAAGAAAAAAAGAAAGAAAGAAAGAAATAAGAAAGAAAGAAAGAAGAAAAAGAAAGAAAGAAAGAAAAAACGAAAGAAAGAAGCAAAGAAAGAAAGAGAAAGATTGTAGTATCCCTGTCAAGCAAAATTGCTTTGATTTTTGGGATATCTACAAATTTCAAATGTCTCCCTAACACAAAATATTCTGCATCAGAAAATGTTTTTCATTTGCTAAGTTTATGACGAATTTTTTGTTTATATTGGCCAAGTCCTGAAATGTTTTGGACTTCTTGGATTTTAAGAGTATTTTGGAATTTAAGTGACAGTTTCTGGACTTAATTTTGTCCTTATTTTGTCTCTTAACACCCTTGTTTTGAAACTTTCTTTTATTTGCCATTTTACACTATCAAGTATCAAACTGTTGATATTTTGTTTGACTCAAGTAGCATTATGGTATTTTCTCGCATATTTGACACATAGATCTCTCTAAAAAAGAGCCAACTTTAGATTTTAAGTTGGCGAGCTGCATGCCTTTGGTTTCTCTTCTAGTCCTTCTTGGTCTTGAAACTTCTTCATGATTGGCTTGGTGATTGGTTTGGTGATTGGCTTGGTGCTGCATGCCTTTGGTTTCTTCTTCTTGTCCTTCTTGGTCTTAGAAGACTTCTTCAGGATTGGTTTATTCGGCTTGGTGATTTTGCCGTTCTTCACAGGAACTACTGCCACTTTTCTTTTTGGTTTGGTGGTCGAGTCGCTGTCGTAACTACTACTGGTAGGGCCTATAGCTGATGCTGAGGTCATGTTGACGGTCAGATGGCCAGTGATGTGATAAATTTATTATTGAGAGAGGAATGTGTCAATTCTCTAAGGTCGCGCTGTCTAAAATGTTGGCGTGAACGTGCGTGTACGCTGCGTAGTAGCAGTTGCGTATACGCGTTAGCGAGTAGCCAAGTTTAATTAGACAGTTGCGGGCTGCTGAAATGACTGCATGGAGCCAAGACAGCAAGTTTAAGAGAGGCAAAATTCAATTGAAAGAGACGATCAAAACTGAGTACCGATCACCATCATAAGAGCATATACGCATGAGTATTTTAGAAGACATAATCTGATTCCATGCTTCCTATTTTTGGAGTATGGCAATCAGAATGTAGATATAAGTAACCATGATTTAGGTGACTTTGCTAGGCTAAATTAGTCCTCAGTTCTGTCTATTTGAGTTAATATGCCTTAATGTTTTAGGCGTATTTGAGAATAAACAGGAAAGATGGATTTAGCCTATAAAGAAATGTTCATGATATTATGGTTTGTATGAACATAATCTATTCTCTAACCTGAAATAGGTTAGGCCTAAAGACGGGTTTGTGATATCGAACGTATAGAGATTCCTTCGCTAATGATAGAGTCATCAGGAGAGAATGCCAGCGCACTTTCTATCGGATGTCCTATGTCCAAAACGAAGGAGCATAAAACGGAGAAAAATGGTGAGGGGGGGGTGATAGAGTTACGCAATCTAATGTTCAGATATCGGTAGGCCTATATTTAAAGCGAATAGATAGGTATAGCTATATATTTTACCTTCATGCAAATTCATTGCTAAGTTTTAGGTAAAAAGAAACTATGTTTTTGCTATGCAAAAAATGCGTATAGAGGTTGTAATATGGGTGGTTGTGAAGAAATTCCAACCAAATGGCCATTAATTCCGTATAGGAAAATAGACACTTGAGTTTCTCTATTTTTGAGAAACTTATAGAAAGCTATCGTAGGACGCGTTTCGATTAATGGTGATCAAGGCTTAGTTGATCTTTTTATTAATCTCATCAGCTACATTTTGCTCAGCTTAATTTTAAGATCACCTAGTATTTTGGTATATTTGTTCACAGTAGAAACATGGATCTGCATACCTAATTAACTTAGGTCTAAAGTGCCTAACTTTTTGACATTTGCAGTTTGGTCCATTTTTAGTGACAGAGTTTTTCTCTAAAATGGCAAATGCAATGTCTATTATGACATTGTGTAGGCCTATGCTAATATTTAGTGGCAGAAATCATGTTCTACTATGAAAATTAAGCATGAGTGGTTTTGATTTCATTAAAATTGATGTCTTTTCTTTATTAGAAAAGAGTAGACCTATTACTAGGCCTACATGATCATGATAATGAAAATCTAGTTGGTACAATAGGTATAAAGTTTGTATTTGGTATAAACTGAGGAGTAGGCTCTATAATTTAAGTGCCTTCATAGTGAATCAATAAGTAGGCCTTTATGATTATGCTACTTTTAGTCCATTTAATTAAATCCATTATGTTGCGTTGCTTAAGCGCATTTTATATAATGGAGTAATTACTGGTCTCAGTAAAAAGCATAATGTTTGAAAAGGTCACAATAATGAAATCACGGACAGTTTAACCAAAAACTAGTGTCACGAAATGTCATAAACCCGTGCTATAAGAAAGAAAGAAAGAAAGAAAGAAAGAAGGAAAGAAGGAAAGAAAGAAAGAAAAAAGAAAGAAAAAAGAAAGAAAGAAAGAAAGAAAGAAAGAAAGAAAGGAAGAAAAAGAAAAAGAAAAAAGAAAGAAAGAAAAAAGAAAGAAAAAAGAAAGGCTGAGAAAAAGAAGGAAAGAAAGGCTGAGAGAAAGAAAGAAAGAAATAAGAAAGAGAGAAATAAGAAAAAGAAAGAAAGAAAGAAAAAACGAAAGAAAGAAGCAAAGAAAGAAAGAGAAAGATTGTAGTATCCCTGTCAAGCAAAATTGCTTTGATTTTTGGGATATCTACAAATTTCAAATGTCTCCCTAACACAAAATATTCTGCATCAGAAAATGTTTTTCATTTGCTAAGTTTATGACGAATTTTTTGTTTATATTGGCCAAGTCCTGAAATGTTTTGGACTTCTTGGATTTTAAGAGTATTTTGGAATTTAAGTGACAGTTTCTGGACTTAATTTTGTCCTTATTTTGTCTCTTAACACCCTTGTTTTGAAACTTTCTTTTATTTGCCATTTTACACTATCAAGTATCAAACTGTTGATATTTTGTTTGACTCAAGTAGCATTATGGTATTTTCTCGCATATTTGACACATAGATCTCTCTAAAAAGAGCCAACTTTAGATTTTAAGTTGGCGAGCTGCATGCCTTTGGTTTCTCTTCTAGTCCTTCTTGGTCTTGAAACTTCTTCATGATTGGCTTGGTGATTGGTTTGGTGATTGGCTTGGTGCTGCATGCCTTTGGTTTCTTCTTCTTGTCCTTCTTGGTCTTAGAAGACTTCTTCAGGATTGGTTTATTCGGCTTGGTGATTTTGCCGTTCTTCACAGGAACTACTGCCACTTTTCTTTTTGGTTTGGTGGTCGAGTCGCTGTCGTAACTACTACTGGTAGGGCCTATAGCTGATGCTGAGGTCATGTTGACGGTCAGATGGCCAGTGATGTGATAAATTTATTATTGAGAGAGGAATGTGTCAATTCTCTAAGGTCGCGCTGTCTAAAATGTTGGCGTGAACGTGCGTGTACGCTGCGTAGTAGCAGTTGCGTATACGCGTTAGCGAGTAGCCAAGTTTAATTAGACAGTTGCGGGCTGCTGAAATGACTGCATGGAGCCAAGACAGCAAGTTTAAGAGAGGCAAAATTCAATTGAAAGAGACGATCAAAACTGAGTACCGATCACCATCATAAGAGCATATACGCATGAGTATTTTAGAAGACATAATCTGATTCCATGCTTCCTATTTTTGGAGTATGGCAATCAGAATGTAGATATAAGTAACCATGATTTAGGTGACTTTGCTAGGCTAAATTAGTCCTCAGTTCTGTCTATTTGAGTTAATATGCCTTAATGTTTTAGGCGTATTTGAGAATAAACAGGAAAGATGGATTTAGCCTATAAAGAAATGTTCATGATATTATGGTTTGTATGAACATAATCTATTCTCTAACCTGAAATAGGTTAGGCCTAAAGACGGGTTTGTGATATCGAACGTATAGAGATTCCTTCGCTAATGATAGAGTCATCAGGAGAGAATGCCAGCGCACTTTCTATCGGATGTCCTATGTCCAAAACGAAGGAGCATAAAACGGAGAAAAATGGTGAGGGGGGGGTGATAGAGTTACGCAATCTAATGTTCAGATATCGGTAGGCCTATATTTTAAGCGAATAGATAGGTATAGCTATATATTTTACCTTCATGCAAATTCATTGCTAAGTTTTAGGTAAAAGAAACTATGTTTTTGCTATGCAAAAAATGCGTATAGAGGTTGTAATATGGGTGGTTGTGAAGAAATTCCAACCAAATGGCCATTAATTCCGTATAGGAAAATAGACACTTGAGTTTCTCTATTTTTGAGAAACTTATAGAAAGCTATCGTAGGACGCGTTTCGATTAATGGTGATCAAGGCTTAGTTGATCTTTTATTAATCTCATCAGCTACATTTTGCTCAGCTTAATTTTAAGATCACCTAGTATTTTGGTATATTTGTTCACAGTAGAAACATGGATCTGCATACCTAATTAACTTAGGTCTAAAGTGCCTAACTTTTTGACATTTGCAGTTTGGTCCATTTTTAGTGACAGAGTTTTTTTTTAAAAATGGCAAATGCAATGTCTATTATGACATTGTGTAGGCCTATGCTAATATTTAGTGGCAGAAATCATGTTCTACTATGAAAATTAAGCATGAGTGGTTTTGATTTCATTAAAATTGATGTCTTTTCTTTATTAGAAAAGAGTAGACCTATTACTAGGCCTACATGATCATGATAATGAAAATCTAGTTGGTACAATAGGTATAAAGTTTGTATTTGGTATAAACTGAGGAGTAGGCTCTATAATTTAAGTGCCTTCATAGTGAATCAATAAGTAGGCCTTTATGATTATGCTACTTTTAGTCCATTTAATTAAATCCATTATGTTGCGTTGCTTAAGCGCATTTTATATAATGGAGTAATTACTGGTCTCAGTAAAAAGCATAATGTTTGAAAAGGTCACAATAATGAAATCACGGACAGTTTAACCAAAAACTAGTGTCACGAAATGTCATAAACCCGTGCTATAAGAAAGAAAGAAAGAAAGAAAGAAGGAAAGAAGGAAAGAAAGAAAGAAAGAAAAAAGAAAGAAAAGAAAGAAAGAAAGAGAAGAAAAAAAAAAGAAAGAAAGAAAGAAAAAGAGAAAAAAAGAAAGAAAGAAAAAGAAAGAAAAAAGAAAGGCTGAGAAAAAGAAGGAAAGAAAGGCTGAGAGAAAGAAAGAAAGAAATAAGAAAGAGAGAAATAAGAAAAAGAAAGAAAAAAAAAAAAACGAAAGAAAGAAGCAAAGAAAGAAAGAGAAAGATTGTAGTATCCCTGTCAAGCAAAATTGCTTTGATTTTTGGGATATCTACAAATTTCAAATCTCCCTAACACAAAATATTCTGCATCAGAAAATGTTTTTCATTTGCTAAGTTTATGACGAATTTTTTGTTTATATTGGCCAAGTCCTGAAATGTTTTGGACTTCTTGGATTTTAAGAGTATTTTGGAATTTAAGTGACAGTTTCTGGACTTAATTTTGTCCTTATTTTGTCTCTTAACACCCTTGTTTTGAAACTTTCTTTTATTTGCCATTTTACACTATCAAGTATCAAACTGTTGATATTTTGTTTGACTCAAGTAGCATTATGGTATTTTCTCGCATATTTGACACATAGATCTCTCTAAAAAAGAGCCAACTTTAGATTTTAAGTTGGCGAGCTGCATGCCTTTGGTTTCTCTTCTAGTCCTTCTTGGTCTTGAAACTTCTTCATGATTGGCTTGGTGATTGGTTTGGTGATTGGCTTGGTGCTGCATGCCTTTGGTTTCTTCTTCTTGTCCTTCTTGGTCTTAGAAGACTTCTTCAGGATTGGTTTATTCGGCTTGGTGATTTTGCCGTTCTTCACAGGAACTACTGCCACTTTTCTTTTTGGTTTGGTGGTCGAGTCGCTGTCGTAACTACTACTGGTAGGGCCTATAGCTGATGCTGAGGTCATGTTGACGGTCAGATGGCCAGTGATGTGATAAATTTATTATTGAGAGAGGAATGTGTCAATTCTCTAAGGTCGCGCTGTCTAAAATGTTGGCGTGAACGTGCGTGTACGCTGCGTAGTAGCAGTTGCGTATACGCGTTAGCGAGTAGCCAAGTTTAATTAGACAGTTGCGGGCTGCTGAAATGACTGCATGGAGCCAAGACAGCAAGTTTAAGAGAGGCAAAATTCAATTGAAAGAGACGATCAAAACTGAGTACCGATCACCATCATAAGAGCATATACGCATGAGTATTTTAGAAGACATAATCTGATTCCATGCTTCCTATTTTTGGAGTATGGCAATCAGAATGTAGATATAAGTAACCATGATTTAGGTGACTTTGCTAGGCTAAATTAGTCCTCAGTTCTGTCTATTTGAGTTAATATGCCTTAATGTTTTAGGCGTATTTGAGAATAAACAGGAAAGATGGATTTAGCCTATAAAGAAATGTTCATGATATTATGGTTTGTATGAACATAATCTATTCTCTAACCTGAAATAGGTTAGGCCTAAAGACGGGTTTGTGATAGCTTTCTATAAGTTTCTCAAAAATAGAGAAACTCAAGTGTCTATTTTCCTATACGGAATTAATGGCCATTTGGTTGGAATTTCTTCACAACCACCCATATTACAACCTCTATACGCATTTTTTGCATAGCAAAAACATAGTTTCTTTTTACCTAAAACTTAGCAATGAATTTGCACGAAGGTAAAATATATAGCTATTCCTATCTATTCGCTTAAAATATAGGCCTACCGATATCTGAACATTAGATTGCGTAACTCTATCACCCCCCTCACCATTTTTTGCATAGCAAAAACATAGTTTCTTTTTACCTAAAACTTAGCAATGAATTTGCATGAAGGTAAAATATATAGCTATACCTATCTATTCGCTTAAAATATAGGCCTACCGATATCTGAACATTAGATTGCGTAACTCTATCACCCCCCTCACCATTTTTCTCCGTTTTATGCTCCTTCGTTTTGGACATAGGACATCCGATAGAAAGTGCGCTGGCATTCTCTCCTGATGACTCTATCATTAGCGAAGGAATCTCTATACGTTCGATATCACAAACCTGTCTTTAGGCCTAACCTATTTCAGGTTAGAGAATAGATTATGTTCATACAAACCATAATATCATGAACATTTCTTTATAGGCTAAATCCATCTTTCCTGTTTATTCTCAAATACGCCTAAAACATTAAGGCATATTAACTCAAATAGACAGAACTGAGGACTAATTTAGCCTAGCAAAGTCACCTAAATCATGGTTACTTATATCACATTCTGATTGCCATACTCCAAAATAGGAAGCATGGAATCAGATTATGTCTTCTAAAATACTCATGCGTATATGCTCTTATGATGGTGATCGGTACTCAGTTTTGATCGTCTCTTTCAATTGAATTTTGCCTCTCTTAAACTTGCTGTCTTGGCTCCATGCAGTCATTTCAGCAGCCCGCAACTGTCTAATTAAACTTGGCTACTCGCTAACGCGTATACGCAACTGCTACTACGCAGCGTACACGCACGTTCACGCCAACATTTTAGACAGCGCGACCTTAGAGAATTGACACATTCCTCTCTCAATAATAAATTTATCACATCACTGGCCATCTGACCGTCAACATGACCTCAGCATCAGCTATAGGCCCTACCAGTAGTAGTTACGACAGCGACTCGACCACCAAACCAAAAAGAAAAGTGGCAGTAGTTCCTGTGAAGAACGGCAAAATCACCAAGCCGAATAAACCAATCCTGAAGAAGTCTTCTAAGACCAAGAAGGACAAGAAGAAGAAACCAAAGGCATGCAGCACCAAGCCAATCACCAAACCAATCACCAAGCCAATCATGAAGAAGTTTCAAGACCAAGAAGGACTAGAAGAGAAACCAAGCAGCATGCAGCTCGCCAACTTAAAATCTAAAGTTGGCTCTTTTTTAGAGAGATCTATGTGTCAAATATGCGAGAAAATACCATAATGCTACTTGAGTCAAACAAAATATCAACAGTTTGATACTTGATAGTGTAAAATGGCAAATAAAAGAAAGTTTCAAAACAAGGGTGTTAAGAGACAAAATAAGGACAAAATTAAGTCCAGAAACTGTCACTTAAATTCCAAAATACTCTTAAAATCCAAGAAGTCCAAAACATTTCAGGACTTGGTTAATATAAACAAAAAATTCGTCATAAACTTAGCAAATGAAAAACATTTTCTGATGCAGAATATTTTGTGTTAGGGAGACATTTGAAATTTGTAGATATCCCAAAATCAAAGCAATTTTGCTTGACAGGATACTACAATCTTTCTCTTTCTTTCTTTGCTTCTTTCTTTCGTTTTTTCTTTCTTTCTTTTTTCTTATTTCTCTCTTTCTTATTTCTTTCTTTCTTTCTCTCAGCCTTTCTTTTCCTTCTTTTTCTCAGCCTTTCTTTTTTTCTTTCTTTTTTTTCATTCTTTTTTCTTTTTCTTTTTCTTCCTTTCTTTCTTAATCTTTCTTTCTTTCTTTCTTTCTTTTTCTTTCTTTTTTCTTTCTTTCTTTCTTTCCTTCTTTCCTTCTTTCTTTCTTTCTTTCTTTCTTATAGCACGGGTTTATGACATTTCGTGACACTAGTTTTTGGTTAAACTGTCCGTGATTTCATTATTGTGACCTTTTCAAACATTATGCTTTTTACTGAGACCAGTAATTACTCCATTATATAAAATGCGCTTAAGCAACGCAACATAATGGATTTAATTAAATGGACTAAAAGTAGCATAATCATAAAGGCCTACTTATTGATTCACTATGAAGGCACTTAAATTATAGAGCCTACTCCTCAGTTTATACCAAATACAAACTTTATACCTATTGTACCAACTAGATTTTCATTATCATGATCATGTAGGCCTAGTAATAGGTCTACTCTTTTCTAATAAAGAAAAGACATCAATTTTAATGAAATCAAAACCACTCATGCTTAATTTTCATAGTAGAACATGATTTCTGCCACTAAATATTAGCATAGGCCTACACAATGTCATAATAGACATTGCATTTGCCATTTTAGAGAAAAACTCTGTCACTAAAAATGGACCAAACTGCAAATGTCAAAAAGTTAGGCACTTTAGACCTAAGTTAATTAGGTATGCAGATCCATGTTTCTACTGTGAACAAATATACCAAAATACTAGGTGATCTTAAAATTAAGCTGAGCAAAATGTAGCTGATGAGATTAATAAAAGATCAACTAAGCCTTGATCACCATTAATCGAAACGCGTCCTACGATAGCTTTCTATAAGTTTCTCAAAATAGAGAAACTCAAGTGTCTATTTTCCTATACGGAATTAATGGCCATTTGGTTGGAATTTCTTCACAACCACCCATATTACAACCTCTATACGCATTTTTTGCATAGCAAAAACATAGTTTCTTTTTACCTAAAACTTAGCAATGAATTTGCATGAAGGTAAAATATATAGCTATACCTATCTATTCGCTTAAAATATAGGCCTACCGATATCTGAACATTAGATTGCGTAACTCTACCACCCCCCTCACCATTTTTTCTCCGTTTTATGCCCCTTCGTTTTGCACATAAGACATCCGGTAGACAATCCGCTGGTATTCTCTCCTGATGACTCTTTCATTAGCGAAGGAATCTCTATACGTTCGATATCACTAACCCTGTCTTTAGGCCTAACCTATTTCAGGTTAGAGAATAGATTATGTTCATACAAACCATAATATCATGAACATTTCTTTATAGGCTAAATCCATCTTTCCTGTTTATTCTCAAATACGCCTAAAACATTAAGGCATATTAACTCAAATAGACAGAACTGAGGACTAATTTAGCCTAGCAAAGTCACCTAAATCATGGTTACTTATATCTACATTCTGATTGCCATACTCCAAAAATAGGAAGCATGGAATCAGATTATGTCTTCTAAAATACTCATGCGTATATGCTCTTATGATGGTGATCGGTACTCAGTTTTGATCGTCTCTTTCAATTGAATTTTGCCTCTCTTAAACTTGCTGTCTTGGCTCCATGCAGTCATTTCAGCAGCCCGCAACTGTCTAATTAAACTTGGCTACTCGCTAACGCGTATACGCAACTGCTACTACGCAGCGTACACGCACGTTCACGCCAACATTTTAGACAGCGCGACCTTAGAGAATTGACACATTCCTCTCTCAATAATAAATTTATCACATCACTGGCCATCTGACCGTCAACATGACCTCAGCATCAGCTATAGGCCCTACCAGTAGTAGTTACGACAGCGACTCGACCACCAAACCAAAAAGAAAAGTGGCAGTAGTTCCTGTGAAGAACGGCAAAATCACCAAGCCGAATAAACCAATCCTGAAGAAGTCTTCTAAGACCAAGAAGGACAAGAAGAAGAAACCAAAGGCATGCAGCACCAAGCCAATCACCAAACCAATCACCAAGCCAATCATGAAGAAGTTTCAAGACCAAGAAGGACTAGAAGAGAAACCAAAGAGCATGCAGCTCGCCAACTTAAAATCTAAAGTTGGCTCTTTTTAGAGAGATCTATGTGTCAAATATGCGAGAAAATACCATAATGCTACTTGAGTCAAACAAAATATCAACAGTTTGATACTTGATAGTGTAAAATGGCAAATAAAAGAAAGTTTCAAAACAAGGGTGTTAAGAGACAAAATAAGGACAAAATTAAGTCCAGAAACTGTCACTTAAATTCCAAAATACTCTTAAAATCCAAGAAGTCCAAAACATTTCAGGACTTGGCTAATATAAACAAAAAATTCGTCATAAACTTAGCAAATGAAAACATTTTCTGATGCAGAATATTTTGTGTTAGGGAGACATTTGAAATTTGTAGATATCCCAAAAATCAAAGCAATTTTGCTTGACAGGATACTACAATCTTTCTCTTTCTTTCTTTGCTTCTTTCTTTCGTTTTTTCTTTTCTTTCTTTCTTTTTCTTATTTCTCTCTTTCTTATTTCTTTTCTTTCTTTCTCTCAGCCTTTCTTTCCTTCTTTTCTCAGCCTTTCTTTTTTCTTTTTTTTTTCTTTCTTTTTTTTTTTTTCTTTTTCTTTTTTTTTTTCTCTTTCTTTCTTTCTTTTTCTTTTTTTCTTTCTTTCTTTCTTTCTTTCTTTCCTTCTTTCCTTCTTTCTTTCTTTTCTTTCTTTCTTATAGCACGGGTTTATGACATTTCGTGACACTAGTTTTTGGTTAAACTGTCCGTGATTTCATTATTGTGACCTTTTCAAACATTATGCTTTTTACTGAGACCAGTAATTACTCCATTATATAAAATGCGCTTAAGCAACGCAACATAATGGATTTAATTAAATGGACTAAAAGTAGCATAATCATAAAGGCCTACTTATTGATTCACTATGAAGGCACTTAAATTATAGAGCCTACTCCTCAGTTTATACCAAATACAAACTTTATACCTATTGTACCAACTAGATTTTCATTATCATGATCATGTAGGCCTAGTAATAGGTCTACTCTTTTCTAATAAAGAAAAGACATCAATTTTAATGAAATCAAAACCACTCATGCTTAATTTTCATAGTAGAACATGATTTCTGCCACTAAATATTAGCATAGGCCTACACAATGTCATAATAGACATTGCATTTGCCATTTTAGAGAAAAACTCTGTCACTAAAAATGGACCAAACTGCAAATGTCAAAAAGTTAGGCACTTTAGACCTAAGTTAATTAGGTATGCAGATCCATGTTTCTACTGTGAACAAATATACCAAAATACTAGGTGATCTTAAAATTAAGCTGAGCAAAATGTAGCTGATGAGATTAATAAAAAGATCAACTAAGCCTTGATCACCATTAATCGAAACGCGTCCTACGATAGCTTTCTATAAGTTTCTCAAAATAGAGAAACTCAAGTGTCTATTTTCCTATACGGAATTAATGGCCATTTGGTTGGAATTTCTTCACAACCACCCATATTACAACCTCTATACGCATTTTTTGCATAGCAAAAACATAGTTTCTTTTTACCTAAAACTTAGCAATGAATTTGCATGAAGGTAAAATATATAGCTATACCTATCTATTCGCTTAAAATATAGGCCTACGATATCTGAACATTAGATTGCGTAACTCTATCACCCCCCTCACCATTTTTCTCCGTTTTATGCTCCTTCGTTTTGGACATAGGACATCCGATAGAAAGTGCGCTGGCATTCTCTCCTGATGACTCTATCATTAGCGAAGGAATCTCTATACGTTCGATATCACAAGCCCGTCTTTAGGCCTAACCTATTTCAGGTTAGAGAATAGATTATGTTCATACAAACCATAATATCATGAACATTTCTTTATAGGCTAAATCCATCTTTCCTGTTTATTCTCAAATACGCCTAAAACATTAAGGCATATTAACTCAAATAGACAGAACTGAGGACTAATTTAGCCTAGCAAAGTCACCTAAATCATGGTTACTTATATCTACATTCTGATTGCCATACTCCAAAAATAGGAAGCATGGAATCAGATTATGTCTTCTAAAATACTCATGCGTATATGCTCTTATGATGGTGATCGGTACTCAGTTTTGATCGTCTCTTTCAATTGAATTTTGCCTCTCTTAAACTTGCTGTCTTGGCTCCATGCAGTCATTTCAGCAGCCCGCAACTGTCTAATTAAACTTGGCTACTCGCTAACGCGTATACGCAACTGCTACTACGCAGCGTACACGCACGTTCACGCCAACATTTTAGACAGCGCGACCTTAGAGAATTGACACATTCCTCTCTCAATAATAAATTTATCACATCACTGGCCATCTGACCGTCAACATGACCTCAGCATCAGCTATAGGCCCTACCAGTAGTAGTTACGACAGCGACTCGACCACCAAACCAAAAAGAAAAGTGGCAGTAGTTCCTGTGAAGAACGGCAAAATCACCAAGCCGAATAAACCAATCCTGAAGAAGTCTTCTAAGACCAAGAAGGACAAGAAGAAGAAACCAAAGGCATGCAGCACCAAGCCAATCACCAAACCAATCACCAAGCCAATCATGAAGAAGTTTCAAGACCAAGAAGGACTAGAAGAGAAACCAAGGCATGCAGCTCGCCAACTTAAAATCTAAAGTTGGCTCTTTTTAGAGAGATCTATGTGTCAAATATGCGAGAAAATACCATAATGCTACTTGAGTCAAACAAAATATCAACAGTTTGATACTTGATAGTGTAAAATGGCAAATAAAAGAAAGTTTCAAAACAAGGGTGTTAAGAGACAAAATAAGGACAAAATTAAGTCCAGAAACTGTCACTTAAATTCCAAAATACTCTTAAAATCCAAGAAGTCCAAAACATTTCAGGACTTGGCCAATATAAACAAAAAATTCGTCATAAACTTAGCAAATGAAAAACATTTTCTGATGCAGAATATTTTGTGTTAGGGAGACATTTGAAATTTGTAGATATCCCAAAAATCAAAGCAATTTTGCTTGACAGGGATACTACAATCTTTCTCTTTCTTTCTTTGCTTCTTTCTTTCGTTTTTCTTTCTTTCTTTCTTTCTTTTTCTTATTTCTCTCTTTCTTTTTTCTTTCTTTCTTTCTCTCAGCCTTTCTTTCCTTCTTTTTCTCAGCCTTTCTTTTTTTTTTCTTTCTTTTTCTTTCTTTCTTTTTTCTTTTCTTTTTCCTTTCCTTTTTTTATCCTTTTATTCTTTCTTTCTTTTCTTTCTTTTTTCTTTCTTTCTTTCTTTCCTTCTTTCCTTCTTTCTTTCTTTCTTTCTTTCTTATAGCACGGGTTTATGACATTTCGTGACACTAGTTTTTGGTTAAACTGTCCGTGATTTCATTATTGTGACCTTTTCAAACATTATGCTTTTTACTGAGACCAGTAATTACTCCATTATATAAAATGCGCTTAAGCAACGCAACATAATGGATTTAATTAAATGGACTAAAAGTAGCATAATCATAAAGGCCTACTTATTGATTCACTATGAAGGCACTTAAATTATAGAGCCTACTCCTCAGTTTATACCAAATACAAACTTTATACCTATTGTACCAACTAGATTTTCATTATCATGATCATGTAGGCCTAGTAATAGGTCTACTCTTTTCTAATAAAGAAAAGACATCAATTTTAATGAAATCAAAACCACTCATGCTTAATTTTCATAGTAGAACATGATTTCTGCCACTAAATATTAGCATAGGCCTACATTAATGTCATAATAGACATTGCATTTGCCATTTTAGAGAAAACTCTGTCACTAAAAATGGACCAAACTGCAAATGTCAAAAGTTAGGCACTTTAGACCTAAGTTAATTAGGTATGCAGATCCATGTTTCTACTGTGAACAAATATACCAAAATACTAGGTGATCTTAAAATTAAGCTGAGCAAAATGTAGCTGATGAGATTAATAAAAAGATCAACTAAGCCTTGATCACCATTAATCGAAACGCGTCCTACGATAGCTTTCTATAAGTTTCTCAAAAATAGAGAAACTCAAGTGTCTATTTTCCTATACGGAATTAATTATATTTGGTTGGAATTTCTTCACAACCACCCATATTACAACCTCTATACGCATTTTTTGCATAGCAAAAACATAGTTTCTTTTTACCTAAAACTTAGCAATGAATTTGCATGAAGGTAAAATATATAGCTATACCTATCTATTCGCTTAAAATATAGGCCTACCGATATCTGAACATTAGATTGCGTAACTCTATCACCCCCCTCACCATTTTTCTCCGTTTTATGCTCCTTCGTTTTGGACATAGGACATCCGATAGAAAGTGCGCTGGCATTCTCTCCTGATGACTCTATCATTAGCGAAGGAATCTCTATACGTTCGATATCACAAACCTGTCTTTAGGCCTAACCTATTTCAGGTTAGAGAATAGATTATGTTCATACAAACCATAATATCATGAACATTTCTTTATAGGCTAAATCCATCTTTCCTGTTTATTCTCAAATACGCCTAAAACATTAAGGCATATTAACTCAAATAGACAGAACTGAGGACTAATTTAGCCTAGCAAAGTCACCTAAATCATGGTTACTTATATCTACATTCTGATTGCCATACTCCAAAAATAGGAAGCATGGAATCAGATTATGTCTTCTAAAATACTCATGCGTATATGCTCTTATGATGGTGATCGGTACTCAGTTTTGATCGTCTCTTTCAATTGAATTTTGCCTCTCTTAAACTTGCTGTCTTGGCTCCATGCAGTCATTTCAGCAGCCCGCAACTGTCTAATTAAACTTGGCTACTCGCTAACGCGTATACGCAACTGCTACTACGCAGCGTACACGCACGTTCACGCCAACATTTTAGACAGCGCGACCTTAGAGAATTGACACATTCCTCTCTCAATAATAAATTTATCACATCACTGGCCATCTGACCGTCAACATGACCTCAGCATCAGCTATAGGCCCTACCAGTAGTAGTTACGACAGCGACTCGACCACCAAACCAAAAAGAAAAGTGGCAGTAGTTCCTGTGAAGAACGGCAAAATCACCAAGCCGAATAAACCAATCCTGAAGAAGTCTTCTAAGACCAAGAAGGACAAGAAGAAGAAACCAAAGGCATGCAGCACCAAGCCAATCACCAAACCAATCACCAAGCCAATCATGAAGAAGTTTCAAGACCAAGAAGGACTAGAAGAGAAACCAAAGCAGATGCAGCTCGCCAACTTAAAATCTAAAGTTGGCTCTTTTTAGAGAGATCTATGTGTCAAATATGCGAGAAAATACCATAATGCTACTTGAGTCAAACAAAATATCAACAGTTTGATACTTGATAGTGTAAAATGGCAAATAAAAGAAAGTTTCAAAACAAGGGTGTTAAGAGACAAAATAAGGACAAAATTAAGTCCAGAAACTGTCACTTAAATTCCAAAATACTCTTAAAATCCAAGAAGTCCAAAACATTTCAGGACTTGGCCAAAAAAAACAAAAAATTCGTCATAAACTTAGCAAATGAAAAACATTTTCTGATGCAGAATATTTTGTGTTAGGGAGACATTTGAAATTTGTAGATATCCCAAAAATCAAAGCAATTTTGCTTGACAGGGATACTACAATCTTTCTCTTTCTTTCTTTGCTTCTTTCTTTCGTTTTTCTTTCTTTCTTTCTTTTCTTATTTCTCTCTTTCTTATTTCTTTCTTTCTTTCTCTCAGCCTTTCTTTCCTTCTTTTTCTCAGCCTTTCTTTTTTCTTTTTTCTTTTTCTTTTTTTTCTTTTTCTTTTTCTTTTCTTCCTTTCTTTCTTAATCTTTCTTTCTTTCTTTCTTTCTTTTTCTTTCTTTTTCTTTCTTTCTTTCTTTCCTTCTTTCCTTCTTTCTTTCTTTCTTTCTTTCTTATAGCACGGGTTTATGACATTTCGTGACACTAGTTTTTGGTTAAACTGTCCGTGATTTCATTATTGTGACCTTTTCAAACATTATGCTTTTTACTGAGACCAGTAATTACTCCATTATATAAAATGCGCTTAAGCAACGCAACATAATGGATTTAATTAAATGGACTAAAAGTAGCATAATCATAAAGGCCTACTTATTGATTCACTATGAAGGCACTTAAATTATAGAGCCTACTCCTCAGTTTATACCAAATACAAACTTTATACCTATTGTACCAACTAGATTTTCATTATCATGATCATGTAGGCCTAGTAATAGGTCTACTCTTTTCTAATAAAGAAAAGACATCAATTTTAATGAAATCAAAACCACTCATGCTTAATTTTCATAGTAGAACATGATTTCTGCCACTAAATATTAGCATAGGCCTACACAATGTCATAATAGACATTGCATTTGCCATTTTAGAGAAAAACTCTGTCACTAAAAATGGACCAAACTGCAAATGTCAAAAGTTAGGCACTTTAGACCTAAGTTAATTAGGTATGCAGATCCATGTTTCTACTGTGAACAAATATACCAAAATACTAGGTGATCTTAAAATTAAGCTGAGCAAAATGTAGCTGATGAGATTAATAAAAGATCAACTAAGCCTTGATCACCATTAATCGAAACGCGTCCTACGATAGCTTTCTATAAGTTTCTCAAAAATAGAGAAACTCAAGTGTCTATTTTCCTATACGGAATTAATGGCCATTTGGTTGGAATTTCTTCACAACCACCCATATTACAACCTCTATACGCATTTTTTGCATAGCAAAAACATAGTTTCTTTTTACCTAAAACTTAGCAATGAATTTGCATGAAGGTAAAATATATAGCTATACCTATCTATTCGCTTAAAATATAGGCCTACCGATATCTGAACATTAGATTGCGTAACTCTATCACCCCCCTCACCACGCCTCCCTCATTATTTCCCTATTTACCTCCATCATCTTCACATTAATCACATAAATACCAGAATCTGGTCATAAATTACCCCTTCCGTCCCATTTACACTCACAACTCCTCCATCATTAACCCTCTGTTCACCTCAATCACTCTGATCAAATCTTATGTACCTTCATCTCCCTCCAAACTAAAGTTTATACTTCCTTGCCTTCTTAAAGGTTTGTGCCACTATCTTCCCCCATCAGTGCGTTCCATCAGTGGTAACCCCTTAATACTTCTCCCAACAATGCCATTTCTATAATAATACTCTCTCCTCCTAATATATATGGCCCGAGTTCTCCTCTATCCTCAACACATACGCCTCCTGAAAATTACAAAACGTTCTCCGATGCCTTTTCCATCATTTCTTACGACAACCATTACCCCCTCCTCTACTTCCTCTCCTACTCTCCCCGACATAGGTAATGCATACTATAAATCTAGCTCAAATCCCACTTCTGACACTATTTTGGCGGGATGGCAAGCAAGCCTTTATATTTTTTATATGTCTGTGTGACGGCGTAACCCCACACGGGCATCAGGAAATGGGCGATACTGTCAAATTAAATCCGGACTGTGGACTAAAAGGTTGTCCACAGACGGACAACATCATCCATTTCCTTTTGTCGGGTAAAAGCTAGTGTGGGTGCCAGCTTGTGTTGTGACTTTTACTTCTTCTCTTCATCTTTCTTTCTTGCTGTCCCAATCATAGTGTTTGTGTAGGATGTGGATTCTCAGGGGCGCTGAGACCCCTGTCAGTATAACAGCAAGAGCTGACTTCAAGAACTCCTCTCTTCCAACTCGGAGCTCATCCAGCCTCTACCATGTTACCTCGCCAGTGTGGTATGAGTAGGCAGAAGGAAGGGACACTTTTTGTAGGGTGAACCTTCTAGCTATGGGTAAATAGCGAATACTAGCTATGGTTTAAATAGTCGTCAGTGGTCAACAGCATTGATGTATGTGTTGCGCCGGAGGAATCAACCGTATGGTCAACGACAAAACACAATTACACAAAGCTCATATCTGGCATCCAGGGAGATGGTTTGTGTCAAGAGGAGGCTAGTACTGTAAGAACTCAGGAATGGCCCTCTACTGTTGGTACGGAAGGACCTGGCCACCCACCGTACTATTTGGCCTTGAATGTAAGCATGAGAGTACAAAGTCAAAAGAAAACGATGGTATCGGAAGGTGCGACCCGCAGGCCGGAAGATACGTCAATGGCTACTGGGGAAGAGAGAGATGCTGCTCAGAGTACACCTGTTGGTGATGACAGATCAGGATTAAAGCCTGCTACAGGAAGTCCTGTTCTTGATGGTCCCAGGAAGGAAAGGAACAGCACCCCTTTAAGGAAGCTAATAAATATTGCTACATGGAATGTACGCAGTATGTCAGGAGGAAAGATTGAAGTTGTGGAGAAGGAGATGGTTGCAAACAATATTAAGATCCTAGGAGTAACAGAGTTGTGGTGGCTTGGTCAAGGGAGGTTCACTACAGATGATGGAAGTATGTTCATCTATTCTGGAAAAGATACTGGAAGGAAACGAGGAGGTGTGGGTTTCATAATAGAAAGAACCACAGCCAAGTGTGTTTTGGGATATAATCCAATAAATGAAAGAGTGATGACTGTAAGACTGCAAGGACATCCTTTAAATGTATCTATCATACAAGTGTATGCACCAACATCAGATGCATCAGAGAGCGAGATGACAGACTTCTATGAGATGGTACAAGGAGTTATGGATAGTATACCTAGAAGAGACTTACTCATCGTACTGGGGGATTGGAATGCTAAGATTGGCAAAATGAAGGAGAAAACTGGGTGTATAGGCCAATATGGACTTGGGATCAGAAATGAACGTGGAGACAGACTGGAGGAATTTTGTGAAGCTAATAACCTAGTCATTGGGAACACGTTATTTCAGCATCATCCACGGAGACTGTGGACTTGGATGAGCCCAGGAGATAGAACAAGAAACCAGATCGATTACATCATGGTCAGGAAGAGGTGGAGAACATCACTCCAAAATGTCAGGACACGACCAGGCGCTGACTGTGGTAGTGACCATCAGCTACTTGTAGCCAAAGTAAAACTAAAACTGAGAGCTAAGAGAGGCAATGCACCACCTACCAGGTATGATGTTGACAACATTCCCACTCAATATTCAGTAGATGTGAAGAACAGGTTTGACGAGTTACTGAAAGTTAATGAAGAGGAGCAGACCCCAAATGAATTGTGGGAAGACATGAAAGAAGCAGTCCAGAGCACAGCAAAGAAGTACATCCCTAGAAAGATGAAACGGAAACAGCTGTGGATCTCTCAGCAGACCTTAAACCTAGCTGATGACAGGAAGAGAGCAAAGGCAGATGGAGGAAAGGAAGAATGGGCACGCTTAAACAAAGAGGTCTCCAAAAGTGTTAAGGAGGACAAAAGAAACTACATCGAAAGGAAATGTGTGGAAATGGAAAGATGTAAGGGTGACTCAAAAATAGCTTTTGGTATTGCCAAAGAACTTACCAAGAAGTGGACCCCCAGGATGGATGTTATAAATGATGAGAAAGGTAACACTCTTACCGAAAGTGTAGACATCAAAAGGCGATGGGTTCAGTATAGTTCCCAGCTGTTTGAGGCACAAGATGAAAAGGTGTATGTACAGTGTGAAACGAGTGAGGAAGAACCTCCACCATTGAGATCTGAAGTTGAGCTTGCCATGGAACAAATGAAAAATGCTAAGTCACCTGGCATTGATAATGTAGCTTCTGAGTTGTGGAAGGCAACTGGGAAAGAAGGATAGACCTAATGTGGCGTCTATGTGGTATCATCTGGAAAAAGAAGAAATGGCCGAGAGACTGGTGCAGGGCAGTATTTATTCCACTGCCAAAGAAGGAAATTTGAAAGAGTGTGCCAATCACCGGACCATCAGCCTGATTTGTCATGCAAGTAAAGTGCTTCTGAAGATCATCATCAAGAGAATGAAGAACAAAATGGAGGAAGAAATAGCTGATGAGCAGGCAGGATTTCGTGAAGGAAGGGGTACTAGGGACCAAATTGTCAATATCAGGAATGTGATTGAGAAATGCAGAGAGCATAGACTTCCTCTTTACATGTGCTTCATAGATTACAGTAAAGCTTTTGACTGTGTTAGCCACCCTCAGATGTGGGAAACTATGAAAAGATGGGTTTCCCAAGTCATCTTGTGGATCTGATCAGCTGCTTATATGAAGACCAAGAATCGGCAGTCAGAACAAGTAGTGGAGACACAGATTGGTTCAAGATTGGAAGAGGCTTACGACAGGGCTGTGTGCTATCACCAAACCTATTTAACATCTACTCTGAAGACATAATGAGAACAGCTTTGGAGGGGTTTGAAGGTGGAGTGAAGTTTGGCGGTACAAGAATTACTAACCTGAGGTACGCCGATGATACCACTCTTATTTGTAGCAGCAGAGTAGAGCTGATTGAACTTTTGAAGCGCATCAAAGAGGCCAGCGAAGAAAAACACCTTCTCCTGAACACAAAGAAGACAAAAATAATGGTTGTAGACAGAGAGCGGAAAAGTGATGAGTTTGTGATAGATGGACAGCAGATTGAGGAGGTGAAGCAATTTGAATATCTGGGTTCAATGATTAACAACAGTGGTGACAGCACAACTGAAATTAAGAGAAGACTGGCTATTGCAAGGACAACTGTGCAGGGCATGTCAAGCATATGGAAAAGCAGAGGCCTATCCATTGACCTCAAGGTACGCCTACTTCGTGCAACTGTGTTTTCCATTGCCACTTATGGATGCGAGTCTTGGGCTATGACCAAGAATGATAGGAAAAGAGTAGATGCTTTTGAGATGTGGTGTTACAGGAGGCTTCTACGAGTGACATGGAAAGACAGGAGAACAAATTCCTGGATCCTCGACAAGATTGGTACAAGTCTAACCATCAGAAGCGGCATAATGGAGAGAAAGCTGAAGTACTTTGGCCATATTGTCAGGAAACATGGAGGTGTAGAAAAACAGATTTTGCAAGGGGCTATGGAAGGCAAACGAGGAAGAGGACGTCCACCAACATCTTGGACTAATGACGTGAAGCTGGTTTCTAACCAGGGAATGCAAGGTGCAACGCACTTGGCATCAGATCGAGTGAGATGGCGTACTTTTGTGAAGACCACAGCAGCGCTACACAGCGCCACCTGACACAGAGAGAGAGAGAGTGATTTTAATATACCTGCTTGGACTGAGTATGTTGAATCTGTATCTCAGGTGGCCATTGGTGACACCCAGTTCCAAAAAATTGAAACACGAAGAGTTATGTTAAGACGGATGGGGCGGGAACAGAACCCGACTTTCAGTGTCTTGTTCACAACCAGATGTACATATATTGCTTTTTTCAGTTTCAACTGTATTTTATTTATCTCCGCACCAGAACATAATTATAAAGAACAGTCACACCCTTATCCTACAACTGTCTGCAAATCTTTCAATAGTTGAGACATTATTTTATGCCACACGGCCATCCTACTTGGCTATCCATGCCAGAACGTCCTGATTGTCATCAAAATAGCTAGAGTCGTTTTCACGGGAACTCTATATAGTACAGGGCACTATGGGTTTGGGATTTTATTTTCCTACATTCGTGGAACCGATGTTTTTTGGCATCCTTAAACAGGCCTTGCCGTTTGAGACGAGCGATCGCTCTCGCTCGCCACCGCTCGCCCAAACTCAATTTCTAGCGAGCGATTTTACACCAAAATCTTCAATGGACGGCAGGATTTTACAGAACTACCACCTTGACGAAGCTTAGCAAATGACACAGGAAATCTCAAATTGTTACTCTCATCACAGGGAATAAAACAAGTCAATTGCATATTTTTCTACAGTGCTTAGTTCAGGAGTTATCATGGTTATAAGGTCGAATAGGTCAAATGTCAAAAATATCATACACAGGTCACAATTAAAAATGGTTGGATTTCATCGAAACTGGTCTCAAATTACTCCCCTTAACATAAGAAATCTCAATCATATACTTAATTCATTTACAGGGGAAAGAAGAATTACGCATCGCACACTAGCATATTTAAACATGAATTTACAAATGGAAACATAACATGCATAGGCAGACACACCGGGGTAAAAACTCCGGATATACCTGCCTGTGCGTGGACTTGAACCCCAGACCTCTCGCTTGTCGGGCGAGCGCTCTACCACTGAGCTACACAGACTGTCCCTGCTAAACAGGACTCAAGTCTGGTACTTATGGTACTTAATTCATAATTTTATTGCATTTTTGTATTGTCATGTCCCTCTTCAGGGTTTTTGCATGTACAAGCATAACATTTGACCAATGCTTTCATCCGATTCTGAGGTTAAACATTTCTCAAATAAATTATTTTCATATTTGGTTTGCCGAGAGGAGTAATTTGAGACAAAATTCGATTGAATCAGTGCATTTTGCAATTGTGGCTTCTGTACATGAGATATTTGACATTCCTTTTACTTGATATTTATTACATAACTCCTGAACTAAGCACCCTATAGTGCAATATGAATTTTTTTTTATTCCAAGCCATAAGAGGAACATCATTACAACGTGATAGAACAAATATTAAATTATGGTCCTATTTTGACCTTCGACCCCTCGTGGGAAGCATATGGGGCATAGAACAAATGGAACCATTTCTAGTTTTATCCTTTCAGATGTAAGATTGCCCAAAATCATTGATTCCATTGATGTAGGAAAGCTAGATGCTAACTCAAACCCAAAAATCACTGTATTATAGCGCCCTGTATTGTATTGGTTTACGTGTGAGTTTCATTTTTCCAGTTCCGTTATTTATTTTGCGAACATATTTGATGTCACTTTTCTCAAGCAATAAATAGCTTTGAATTACCTAACTATTTTTACGAATTACCCAACTATTTTTACATTCCGAATTGCAAGAGGGTATTTCGGTGAGACAGTAGTTTACTACATGGAGGACACCTGATTGCTGAGAAGGTCCCCTCTCCCCTAAACTAAACCAAAGTTCCCGGAGAATACGCTTTTAAACTTTAAATAAGAAAATAGCATAAGCCGACGTTATCATTTTCGCTGTGCTCAAATATGATAAAAGAGAAACAATTGCTTTTACTTTTAGTTTTGATTCTACAAGAAATACAACAGCTTTGTGAAGGCAGCGCACGGTATTTTGACCCACCCCCCACACACACACACACCACCACCACCACCACCACCAAACACCTACTTTAAAAAAAAGAAAAGAAAATATAATACGAATGTAGGAATGAGAGAATAGGAAAACAAAAGAAACCGTAAGAGACCTAAAATTGGATGAGGTATGAGCGTTGAGTTCTTATATATTTTCATTAATAATAAAATTGGTAAATTTGCCCAGCAAAGCCAGGCTCGAAATTACAAAGATTATAAATCATACATTGAATATTGCGCAGTACTAACAGACAAACACGAAGCTATCACTAGAAATATCATATTTAGATATTTATCGTGCACAGCTCACGGTGTTCCACAATCGATTTTTATTTATTTTTTCGACTGAAATAGCATTAGCTTTCTAACTCTTTCTTCATATTTATCAACGATTTTTTTCGTTGCGCCGACAAAAATACCTTCTGAGCCTTGGCGCAGTTTATGCAGAGAATAAGAAGTCATTTATTTCACGTTACTCGCCTGTCACTCCAAGGATAAATAAAGCCTGCGCTATTCCATATGAAAAATTCAATACCTCTGAGTAATATGTAAGAAAAGTCTTCCACAGGGGGAGTATGTTTCTCAAATTGAATTGGCTATGGTTGATTATTTTGAAAACCATACTCCCCCTGTGCATGAATTTACCGATATCTCCCGCAACTGGAGTGAGTATTTCAACTGGAATTTATGTAATTGTCTATTGTATTTGAAACATAATACTCCCTCTGTGGAAGACTTTAGCTAAATTTTCCACAGGGGAGTGTGAATTTTAGTGGAATAGCCTATCAACATGCGTAGGTTTAGAATTTAGTTCTTCTTCTTCTTCTTTTTTTAAGTTAAACACGTGACTATCAGAGCAAGTGATCCAAATCGTAAGATTTTCATTTCAGACACCACCCTACAGAATTTTACCATGGAGTTATTAACAACGCCGAGCATTGTGGATGATTGTCATTGGCTGAGATCGATGACGTAATCACGTGGGTGCTACCACGCCTTATTGCTACTTTTTACTAACGTTAGCAGTCGTGTGCCTTGTCGCATCTTCTTAGTGTACTTAAAGCGTCGCTGCTATCTCAGTAACTGAACATTACCGATTTACAAATCTTAGTATCTGTTCAACTTTAATAGTTACACATTTGTGTCTCTCTTTGCACGGGATCGAGGTATTCTATTATCTCTGTAGCAAAGGTATTTCAGTTTTACTGAGGCTCTAGCCCTGGAATCCGAAATTTTGGTTTGCTATTAAATTGGGTTTTAAATTAAACTCGATATACGCGTATATTCATTATATACTTACTTTTGAGTCCGTGGTGATGTTTCGGAGGGTCCAAAGGACGACCAATACATACAACCCCGAGCATACAACTTGGTGAGTACATTGTTTCTATCTCCATCAATGAATTCCCATCAATGATTAAGTGAAAACATAGATACTAAAATATATCTATGGTTTAGCGTAGCCGTTTGTTTCCAAGTAGCCATAAAATGACATGGGAATGTAAAGCAATTTGATTTTAATAATATAAACTATATAAATGGTGTTAAAGTTAATAAATCGATGAATTATTTACTGATTTAGATGTCGTAAGTGCCACATACGATAGTGTTACACTCAAATTGAAATGAGTGTAGAGTGCAACACTATCGTATGTGCCACATACGATAGTGTTGCACTCAAATAGAAATAAGTGTTGAGTGCAACACTATCGCATGTTCCACATACGATAGTGTAGCATTCATTGCTAAATTAGGATATGCGTAATATCGGCCCAATTAGTCATTTTATGTTTCTTAACAAGTGTTAATTTATTTTGGCACATAATATTTCCATTAGCAAGACAGCTTTTGCCGTAATCTCTCAAGAATTATTACTGAATCTAAAACTAAAAACACCGGATTTATCGTCTCTATTACCAGTCATGGGAGCTATGAACTTAGCCAGCATGATGACAACGCATACAGCCGTCAGCGTCACAGCCAGTGATGTGTTAGAGACTGTTTTGCACTTACGGTGGTGTAGCATTCCGTGATTTTGTTGTTTAGGCCCAATAAAGTAGCGTGTGTGGCACATGGTCTTGCAGCAAATGAAAAACATAATTAGCGTGCAAGACTATCGTAAGTGGCACATACGATAGTCTTGTATGCATTAATTAAAATTGTATTGCACTTACGATATTTTATTTTATTAATTAAAAAATAATTAAGCAATTTTGAAACTTAAAACTTGGTTTAAAATGTGCGTTTTTATATGGCCTTCCATAATTCGTCAAAATCTCATTTTGGCCAAAAATGTCACTTACGATAGTGTAGCACTCTGGCGACGAAATATAAGTAGTTACACATTAACAACTGAATTTTTGAAATTGAATAGTGAGCATGCAACGACCATTATTAAGTGAGCAAATAATTACGCGATCTAAAGCCCTTTTTGGTCAATAAAAAAAGCGTCAAAGAATGTTTTAAAAAGTCAATATTAAGCTTAAGAAACCCTTATTTTGTCCAAAACAATACAAAATAACAGATACCAAAATGCATCAACCAACAATATATCTTTATGTATATCATTAAATCCTGTGTAATTTTGTGCAGATTGAACGAACATTGAGAATTATGCATGTAATTAGCCTACGATTGTTAAGGTTTTCACATAATTTATCAAGCACAAAAACTAAAATTGACCAAAAATTAATGAAGTATATTTCAGAGCACTTTTGATCTTAGGGACCGTTCACAAACACTTGTAAGAGGGCCTTGAACATTTTTGACCCTCCCAAGGGGGGCCTGAAAAAAATGACCACACAGTTTCCTGGAAAAATTAAGTTTATATGCTTTTCTATGGGGTTGACCCATAATTTTCATGTCAAAAAGGGGGCCCTGAAATTTTTGAGGTCTGTAAGTTGGGGGGGCGAAAAATTTCGCGATGAAATTTTTTTACATCAGCCCCCCCCTTACAAGTGTTTGTGAACGGTCCCTTAGGTTTTGTTATTGTCTGTAAACATGGCCCGACCAACGCCGCCCCCCGTCACCTTCTCACTTGTGCTGTCCGCCGGAGTTTCGTCAGTGTTATCTCCTAGATTGCAGTTGTTTTAAAATGCCTAGACATTCTTGACATAAAAAATAATTAAAAAATAAAAATATAGTTACTTGTCGTGCTACATGTAGGTGAAGGTAAAAATACATTTTTGCCACTGGTATGAAAGATGCCCGTTTTGATTCAAGATTGGTGTTATCGGCCAACGGTCCCCAAAATTAAAGGGGATAAATACACACTTTCGGTATTTTACGGTATATACTACAATGGAACTAATAAATCTTTATTGATTTTTACAGTTTGGGTAGAGATCGATCATCTTTCAATAGCTTCAATTCCGGCTTGGACAACTACTAACAGAAGTAAGTGTAGAATATACTCAGTAAGATGGTAAAAACTAATAACTCAATATAATTTAGGAAAATCTACATATCTCGGTTTTTTTTTTTTTTCACATAACCGTCTTAAGCTTTACTGAACCAAATATCTATACTCCATCAAAAACAAGAAAAGGTAGAAGGTCAAAAATATGTCAGTAGGTAGATTTTGGAGAAATAATGAAAAGGTTGTATTGTAGGTAGTGGATAGGTGTTTTGTAGGTAGGTGCTGGATAGGTATTTTGTATTAGGTGGGTAACTAGATGGGTAAATCGGTGTGTTGTTGGTAGGTGATGGATATGTGTGTTGAAAATAGGTGGGTGGATAGGTGTGTTGTAGGTTGGACGTGGGTGGATAGGTGTGTTGTAGGTTGGGCGATGGATTGTAGGTGTGTTGTAGGTTGGACGGTGGGTGGATAGGTGTGTTGTAAGTTGGACGGTGGGTGGATAGGTGTGTTGTAGGTTGGACGGTGGGTGGATAGGTGTGTTGTAGGTTGGACGGTGGGTGGATAGGTGTGTTGTAAGTTGGACGGTGGGTGGATAGGTGTGTTGTAGGTTGGACGGTGGGTGGATAGGTGTGTTGTAGGTTGGACGGTGGGTGGATAGGTGTGTTGTAAGTTGGACGGTGGGTGGATAGGTGTGCCGTAAGTTGGACGGTGGGTGGATAGGTGTGTTGTAAGTTGGACGGTGGGTGGATAGGTGTGTTGTAGGTTGGACGGTGGGTGGATAGGTGTGTTGTAGGTTGGACGGTGGGTGGATAGGTGTGTTGTAAGTTGGACGGTGGGTGGATAGGTGTGCCGTAAGTTGGACGGTGGGTGGATAGGTGTGTTGTAGGTGGACCGGTGGGTGGATAGGTGTGTTGTAAGTTGGCCGGTGGGTGGATAGGTGTGTTGTAGGTTGGACGGTGGGTGGATAGGTGTGTTGTAGGTTGGACGGTGGGTGGATAGGTGTGTTGTAAGTTGGACGGTGGGTGGATAGGTGTGTTGTAGGTTGGACTGTGGGTGGATAGGTGTGTTGTAGGTTGGACGGTGGGTGGATAGGTGTCTTGTAGGTTGGACGGTGGGTGGATAGGTGTCTTGTAGGTTGGACAGTGGGTGGATATGTGTGTTGTAAGTTGGACGGTGGGTGGATAGGTGTGTTGTAGGTTGGACGGTGGGTGGATAGGTGTGTTGTAGGTTGGACGGTGGGTGGATAAGTGGCTGTAGGTTGGAGGGTGGGTGGATAGGTGTGTTGTAGGTTGGACGGTGGGTGGATAGGTGTGTTGTAGGTTGGACGGTGGGTGGATAGGTGTGTTGTAAGTTGGACGGTGGGTGGATAGGTGTGTTGTAGGTTGGACGGTGGGTGGATAGGTGTGTTGTAGGTTGGACGGTGGGTGGATAGGTGTGTTGTAGGTTGGACGGTGGGTGGATAGGTGAGTTGTAGGTTGGACGGTGGGTGGATAGGTGTGTTGTAGGTTGGCCGGTGGGTGGATATGTGTGTTGTAAGTTGGACGGTTGGTGGATAGGTGTGTTGTAAGTTGGACGGTGGGTGGATAGGTGTGCTGTAGGTTGGCCGGTGGGTGGATAGGTGTGCTGTAGGTTGGACGGTGGGTGGATAGGTGTGTTGTAGGTTGGCCGGTGGGTGGATAGGTGTGTTGTAAGTTGGACGGTGGGTGGATAGGTGTGCTGTAGGTTGGCCGGTGGGTGGATAGGTGTGCTGTAGGTTGGACGGTGGGTGGATAGGTGAGTTGTATGTAGATAATTGTATATATGTGTGTTATAGATAGGCGCTGGATAGGTGTGTTGTAAATAGGTGGGATGATAGCTGTGTTGTAGGTTGTACGGTGGGTAGATAGGTGTGCTGTAGGTTGGCCGGTGGGTGTACAGTAAGCCAAAGAATTAAGGTACCAGTTATGTTCACCCCTCATCCTAAGAAAGACAAATATGTCAAAATTAAAACAAGCAGTCACTACCTATACTTTTTAGTTCTGATTTAAGACCTTATTTGTTAAAATTGGTTGAGAATTAAAGAAACGGACGTTAGTTTTAACATGCTAATTAATGGAAGCACGGCCTTAGTTCTCTTGATCGAGAACGCCATGATGCAGTCATGTCTACAGTAGAATTCATCTCGACCTTTGCATGACTTAAACCCCATTAAAAGCTATTAAACCAAGATAACACTCATTGAAACAGCTCAACTGATTAAATCGGATCTTCTCTGGTTGTGCACATGTGTCTGTTTTAAGCTTGTTTTACATGTGCGATATCGCAATAAAGCTGGTATTATAGCTTCAGTTGGGTAACCGATTATAAAGGAAACGAAAGGACACAATGGTATGTGGACCTTTATTCACGAAATGAGACAATGGCCTGCTTTTTGTTAACCGGCATTCTTGAAAATGAGCAACATAATGATTGTTGACTTAACACGGTTTGGAAATAATTTCTTCATATTTTTGGTGTTATCTGTCGTTTACATATCCTTCCTAAAACACAAAAGTGCGACCTCTCCAAACACCTAAATTAGCTAAAAATTTAGGACATGTTACAAAACTATATTTTCGAGAATTTCATAGAATAGTTTAAATGTAGCTTGTACCGTTTTTTGTGGCATCCTTCAGAACGGAGCGGTCCGTTACCAATATAGCTCAATATTTTCGGTCAATTAACACGGGGAGTTGGCTAGCTATGAGCTAGCTATGCTTTGCCCTCACTCATATTCTACGAAAGTGCGACCCCTTCTGAACATCTAACCTAGCTGTAATTTTAGGTCATGTTAGAGAAATATATTTGCTAGAAGTTTGGAGAATAGTGAAAATATTGGCCGGTTATTTTTCACACAGTGATGTTAACTAGGCAAATGCAATATACTTCTAACATAGACTATTTGTAAAGGTCGCGCGTCAATGGTGAGAGCACTGTGTATTGTGTATAGGAAAACGGACAGTAACTGCAGTGTGCCTTGTGTACAAATCAATAGGGCTTGCAATGGCGCAAACTGCAACTTTAAATTGGCATCTTCGTTGTGTTTTTTGATGTCGTGTCTTTATTTCTTGAACGATTTCAACGAACGAAGTCTAAAATTCGAGCTAAAAGACGCAACTATATTGACTGTTATTGACTGCTTGTTCCAATTATGACAGGCGGAAGTGCCTATACACCAAACGCAATTCAATTGAAGCCGCACAAATTATCACGAATTTACGACCGTAAAATTTAGACACTTCTTTTGTCTAGATTGGCACCAACCCTCTCATCTCACGCTTTCATGTCAGAAATTAACATAACTCGATCACCAATCCGAAAACAGAAATTGTCTTCGTTCAACTTTTCAGTGAGCAACAAAAGACTACAATAAAAGGGTTGTTCACACGTACCATGCTAACACTTCAAAATAACAATGAGATCCGAAACCCAAAACTGAAACAGGAACCGACTGAAAAGATAAAACGACCCTGAGTCAGTTTCTCTGTACATATTGCTTACTGCACGTAAATCAGAAGATACCACAAAATATTGTTCATTGCACCGCAAATAAATTATCGTTTTAAAATCATTTACTTGCCACTTTTCCGAAGCGCCACCACTTTTCCGATTCACGCGATGATGCTGACACTATACACGTACTATAAAATATGACTCCATCCACTGGACGAAATTTTGGATGAGAAAACGAACATTTTGGTGAGAAACGACCAAATTGGAAAGAATTTTAATTTTCTCATTCTTTTGGATGAGAAAATAATAATGTTTGTTTTGAGCTCAGTGGGGATTACCAATTCTAACCAGTTTTAATAAGACAATAATGATTGACACACACACCACGAAGTTTCTCATCCAAAAGAATGAGAAAATTTAAATTCTTTCCATTTTAGCCGTTTCTCACCAAAATGTCCGGTTTCTCATTCAAAACTTCTCATCACAGATATGCATATTCAAGATCCAAGAATGATGAATTAGTTTAATTAGTATTTATTTCCGTATATTTAATAGATCAAATACTAATTACTTACGTACTTATTGGACCGCAATGTGAATATGAATATTTAATATTCAACAATAGCGTGCATGCATAATGAGGTTCGACTGTCTTTCGTTTGGTCAAAGTCGCTTGCATGTTATGCATATAATCAACAACACATTTACAAACAATACAAGAATCAACAACACATGCCTACAAAAGACAATGGAAGGTATACTAAGCATGAATTTTAAAGAAAAACAGTAGAATCAATAACATTTCGTTTTATTTGATTAATTTTATTATTGTTTTGTTTGTTGAGTGATAGTAAGTTTATATCGATCGTTTTGTCATTGACAGGTCAAAGCAGTGTTAAATACGGATGCCATCAGCCAGAAGTATCAGAAGTCTTCGCCGTTGGACAAGTTTTCGTCTTTTTTGTATGTAGTGTGCCGCATATCATATAATAATAGTAATAACAATGAGCAGTTTGTACTTAGTCGGGATGATGTAAGCTATTTATTTTCTTGTACATGTATATCTGTAATTACTATCAAGAAGTGGATACTTAAGGAACATAATACTTATTGACAGGCCGTAGCAAGAGCAAATCTGTCGTTGTAGTGAATTCCATCCAAATAAAGATGTGTGAACGCCGTCAGAGAAATCCGCTTGGCACATTGTTTACAAAATCATCTAAAGCAGCACTCCAAACACGAATAATTCTTGTTTTGATGATTTGGTTAACAAGTGTCAATTGTGAAGACTCTTTTGACGATGGAACCCCAACCTCCACGGAACCGTACACCCCAAGTGAGACAGACTATGTTACGAAAGCCAGTTTGGTTTCTGTCACTACACCAGACATTTTGGTGTCTTCTGAGACCTACCAAAATGCAAGTAATGTATGTGACGTTAATCAAGTATTTGCACTTTCTAATCATCCGATCCAATTGAGAGCATTCACTGGCCCTAGAAAATGCAGTATACTGGTTACTACCAACACCAGTGCCGCTCTTTCTATAAAGATGTTACATATCGGTGTTCAAACCGTGTACTCTTATTTCTATATAGAAGTGTTTGCAAATGAAACCCAGAATTGCGCAGGTCGATATGTCTTGATATCAGGTGACTATGTTCCTTGTATGACAGTGATCAGTGGGAAGAATTTCAGATTTCACTTTCAGAACACCGAGATATTGCTCGAATTACGCAGTGAAGATGTTGAAACGTCATCATGTTTTGGAAGCTCGTCTGATTTATTGAATGAGATACCTAGATGTGAAGTGACCCTTTATAGAAATAATGTCAGGCAAATAGAACAAATAAAGTCATATAAAACTGGTATTTGGAAGTATGAGGATGAATATATTTCAAATGTTAAGGGATCTAAAAAACCTTCCCCATCGTATAGTATAGATAGTTCATATGACTATTCCTCGTCAGATAGTTCATATGACTATTCCTCGTCATATAGTTCATATGACCATTCCTCGTCATCATTTGAAATATCTTCCCAATCGTATATTTCGTCCTCATCATCATTTGAAGTATCCTCGTCATATATTGTAAATGATGATGATGATGATGATGATGATGATGATGATGATGATGATGATGATGATGATGATGACGATGACGATGATGGCCACATCTTGTTTAAAGTAACTGGACACTTAATCATGTGCAAATGTAAGTGCCCCGTGCCTTGCGTGTGTACATTGGGTTATAGAGAATGGCGGTATTCATGCAATATAGATGAAAAGACTGCAGATTTGATAGTGTATGAACGAAATGTTGAAGGTTTATCATTTGCTAACACCGGTTTACGCAACATTCAACAAGATGCGTTTGTAGATCTTACCAGGATGAAATATTTAATCTTATACCACAACAACATTCAAGTACTCCATGTATCTGTTTTTCATAACCTAATACATCTAGAAGTACTTGATTTAAGTTACAACTCTTTGACTAATTTGAGATCTAACATATTAAGTTCATTGGGTAGTTTGTATTATCTTGACCTGAGCCAAAATAAGATTTCCAGACTACGCGTGAACCTGTTCGAAATATTCATTGTACAAAATAAGATGACGGTTCTTTTACTTGATCTGAGTAATAATGACCTGACCACCTTGCCAGATGGAATATTAACCTCACTAGAAGAAATATGGGGAACCCTTGACCTGAGTCATAATGGCATGATAACATGGCCACATAGAATGTTTACCTCTCTAACAAGAATATTGGGGATTCTTGACCTAAGTTATAATAAATTGCAAATACTTCCAAGTAAACCATTCTTTTCATCACTAGATATGATAAGTGGAATCCTTGACCTAAGCCATAATGATCTTATCGAACTGCCATACTATGGATTCTATTCTCTACGAGAAATACGGGGAACACTTGATTTAAGTCATAATAAATTGACTAGAGTACCATATGAAATATTCTTCTCCATACGTATGACTAATGGGACTCTTGACCTGAGTTATAATAATTTGAAAACACTGCCAAGTGAAACATTCTCTACACTAGAGATAATAACGGGTAACCTTGACTTAAGCCATAATGAACTGATGGAGCTGCCATACTATCACTACTATCTTGACTATAGATTGTATTCACTACAAGAAATACGGGGAACCTTTGATCTAAGTCATAATAGATTGACTACATATGAGATATTCCTCTCAATACGTATTATTAACGGGATTCTTGACCTGAGTTATAATATGATTGTGAAAATACTGCCACGTGAAACATTCTCTTTACTAGAGAGTATAACGGGATCCCTTGACTTGAGCCATAATGATCTGAAAGAGCTGCCATACTATGGATTCGACGTACTAAAAGAAATACGGGGAACCCTTGACTTGAGTCATAATAATCTGATCGAGTTGTCACACAGTGGATTCTATGCACTACGGGAAATACGGGGAACCCTTGACCTGAGTCATAATAACTTGAACAGGCTCCCAGATAATAGACTAGTATTCACTTCATTAGAGGAAATAGAAGGAACACTTAACCTAAGCCATAATATGTTGACTACAGTATATTATGAGATATTCCCCTCATTACTTGTGATTAACGGGACCCTTGACCTAAGTCATAATGACCTTACCACATTGTCCTATGGAATACTGGCCTCAGTGCATGTAATTGACATAACCATTGACCTGAGTCATAATGACTTGGTCACATCACCAAATCGAGTATTCACCTCAATAGAAGATATATGGGGACCCATAATTGATCTAAGTCACTATAACGTGACATCATTACTAGATGAAATATTCCTCTCTATGCGAATACTAGTTGGGTCGCTTGACCTGAGTAATAGTACCGACCTTGACACATTACCAGGTGGAATATTTACGTCACTAGAGGAAATATGGGGAACTCTCGACCTGAGTCATAATAATTTGACCCAATTGCCAAATGGAATATTCACCTCACTATGGGTTATTGGTGGAACCCTTGACCTGAGTCATAATAAGTTGGTCACATTGCCGGATGAAATATTCACTTCAGTTTGGGCAATAATGGGAACCCTTGACCTAAGTCAGAATAATTTGACCATAGTGCCACCGGGAATATTCGACACATGGTATGTAAAACCTGGAACCCTTGATCTGAGTCATAATGAGTTGGCCACATTGCCTGAAGGAATACTCTCCTCAGTTACGGGTATACAGGGTTCACTGGACCTGAGTCATAATGACTTGATCACAATGCCAGATGGAATTTTCGGCTCGGTTTGGGAAATATTTGGAACCATTGACCTGAGTCATAATGACTTGATCACATTACCAGGTGGAATTTTCGCCTCATTAAGGAACATACACGGAACCCTGAACCTGACCCATAATAACTTGACCACATTACCGTATGGAATATTCGGCTCATTTTTGGCAATATTTGGAACCCTTGACCTGAGTCATAATGACTTGATCACATTGTCCGATGGAAAATTTACCTCAGTTACAGACATACAAGGAACACTTGACCTGAGTCATAATGACTTGATCACATTACCAGGTGGAATTTTCGCCTCATTAAGGAACATACACGGAACTCTTAACCTGACCCATAATAACTTGACCACATTACCGGATGGAATATTCGGCTCATTTTTGGCAATATTTGGAACCCTTGACCTGAGTCATAATGACTTCATCACATTGTCCGATGGAAAATTCACCTCAGTTACAGACTTATACGGAATACTTGACCTGAGTCATAATGATCTGATCACATTTCCGGATGGAATATTCACATCTGCAGTAGAAATTTATGGAACCCTTGACCTAAGTTATAATGATATGAGCACCTTGCCGAAAGGAATTTACGACTCAGTACGGGATATATATGGAACCATTGATCTGAGTCATAATTATTTGGTCACATTGCCAGATGGAATATTTGGCTCAGTTCGGGAACTGCATAATTGGGGAATCCTTGACCTGAGCTATAATAACTTGACCTCATTGCCAGATGGCACATTCGCCTCAGTTGAGTATATGGTTGGAACCTTCAACCTAAGTCATAATGAATTGATTTCATTGCCGGATGGAATATTCGCCTCAACTATGAGTCTACAAGGAACTCTAGACTGGAGTCATAATGATTTGATCTCTTTGCCGAATGCAATATTCGCCTCACTTAAGGAAATACTAATACATGACGCCGTTTATCATGGAACTTTTGACATGAGTCATAATGAATTGATTACGTTGCCGAATGGGATATTCGCGAACCTCACTTACATTGGAGGGGGGACGCTTGACCTGAGTTATAATCTTTTGACCTCATTGCCGGATGGTATATTCGCCAAAGTTGAGTCCCTATTTGGAATTCTTGACCTGAGTCATAATGAGTTGGTCACATTGCCGGATGGTGTATTCGCCTCAGTTAGGTTTATACAGGGACACCTTAACCTGAGTTATAATGTCTTGACCACATTGCCGGATGGAATGTTCGGCTCACTAGTTTGGTTTAAAGGAGCCCTTGACCTTAGTTATAATACCTTGGTAACATTACCAGGTGAATTATTCACTTCAATGCAAGAACTACAATACCTTGACCTGGGTCATAATGAATTAACCACAATATCGGGTGACATTTTTGCACGACTTGAGAAATTGGTGTTTTTAAGACTAAGAAGTAATCAGTTGAAGATAAATTCGATCTTAAATTTCAGTTCCTTCTCTGCATTAGAACTGCTTGATTTAAGCAGAAATTCCATAGGTCAATGTCCACAGGATTTATTTATGTTTACTTCAAATCTACTAAGCTTAGATGTATCTGAAAACAGTTTGAAGACTATTCCTTTTGATATATTTGAAACTCTTGTCGTGTTGAGTTATTTGAATATGAGCGCAAACTTACTTAAAACTATACCTTCATTTGGAACACTAGTTAATTTGTTGGTATTGGATATTAGTGAGAACACACTTAAAAACTTAACATCAAAAACTTTTCGCGGACTGGAAAATTTGCAATCGCTGTTTCTTTCAAATAACCATATTTTGGAACTGCCGATGTATGTTTTTCTTCACTTACATAACCTTCAAATTCTTAACATCTCTGAAAATGGTATCCAAAGAATCAAGCATAAAGCCTTCTATAGCAAAGTTGAAACCATAGACCTCAGAGGAAATGGGTTGTACAAAATAACGCATAAATCTTTCAAAAATTTACGAACTTCTACTGTTTTGGTAGACAAATATTCAACCTGCTGTTTTATTGGTAATGCGCAATGTATATCTCAAAAACCACGCCCTGAATATCTAACTTGCAATAGAATGCTACCGTATTATTCTATCAGGGTTTCAATGTGGATTCTTGGACTATTCGCATGTGTATCAAATGGAATTGCTTTTTACTTACGGACACGTGAAACACAAACAAACAAAGTACAAACCTTATTCATATCACACCTGTCACTGTCAGACATGCTCATGGGTGTTAACATGCTCATTTTAGTTATTGCTGATTTATACTATGGGAAGTTCTTTCCATCATATACCCATATATGGCGACTAGGGCTTACTTGTAAACTTGCTGGGTTTTTATCAATATTATCTAGTGAGGGATCTGTATTTTTTATTACCTTGATAAGTATTGATCGTATGTTGGCAATAAAATACCCATTTGAACGCAAAATGACGATAAACGTGGCTCGAAGTTGTATTGCATTCGCTTGGTTGGTAGCCATATTGTTTGGTGTAATTTCCATCGTTGCTGCAAATGCAGACGATGAACTATTTGTCATTTCTGAAGTATGCATTGGTATCCCAATAATTCGCCGAGACGTAACCATATTAAAGAATGATTACAAAATGATTAATGCGACTATTTTTGATACCAAAGGACACTTTAGAGCAGTTTTAAGTGGTGACGGTACCTCTGTGGATTTCTTGCAAAATGCTACTATACATGAAGAACCAATTCAAGAAAATGTCACACATGTCTTTGCTGAAATTATAGGCAGCCGTATTTCCCCATTATTTTCCATTGTGATATTTATCGGGGTTAACCTTTTATGTTTTATTGTAGTAGCAATTTGTTATTTTGAAATATTTCGAAACATGAGAAATTCAGCAAAACAGGCAGGAAGAACGCTGACCGTAATGGATGAACTTTATAAGGCTCGAAAAATGATCGCAGTTGTTTTTACAGACTTCTGTTGTTGGGTTCCCTTGTGTATTGCGTGCATCCTTGCACAGGGTAAAGTTATTGAGATATCCCCAGAAATGTACGCATGGATAATAGGCTTCATACTACCTATAAATTCATCTATAAATCCATTTTTGTACGTGATTCATGGTGAGATATCAGATTATAGGAAGAAGAAAAAGAAAGAGAGAAATGCAAGAGAACAACTAGAGTTAGAAATGGAGCAACGCCGCGCTAAGCGAATGGACTAATATTATATCACTCATACATAACTCCTAGACAGTTCATTGGTTGATTGTCATTTTATCAGCCCTCCGTGTGACACATTATATGTATACTTTTATATATACTTATCATCACTACACTTAAAGATACAATACAAAACAATGTCTAAAATTTCACACTTGGAGCGATCCTGCCTGCAGCCTTAAGCTCCTACAGTACATAACTACAAAGTAATGAATAAAAGAATATGTAGCCTATTAATTATTGTATAAAATATACAAACATTACGAAAGAGAAATAAGCAAGTTTAGGAACCGTAGCACCGTATTTGGAGAGTGGGTGTGATATTCACGCCTATAATTGAAGTCCGAATTAAAAAGACTAGTTTGCGTCTGACGTCCTGTAAACCAGACCAAAAATGCCGTACTGCGCAGGTCAGCAACCAATCACACTGCACCGTTGCCCTGACGTCAGACGCAAACTAGTCTTTTTAATTCGGTCTTCAATTATAACCATCCGCCACGGGGGTGTATCTCACTATCATATTTGGAATATAATATGAGTCACAAATAGATTTCTACCAAAGTATCATGTCGATTGAACTGAGCCAATGTGTCGTTTATTGGACAGCAATTAATTTCCTTTTACGATGAAAAATTTCAGTGATTCCAATTTCTTCAAGAGATGGATGTTTAAAACACACAGGTTAGCTAGCCGCATCAACTCTATAAACTCTACTCTGTGAAAATGCAACATGAGTTTTTTTTTCAATTACTTAACCAGACTATAAGAATATCTTCAAGCTCACGGGACCAGTTTGAAGATTGTGTCGCTATAACCAGTGATAACTGAAATGAGTTTATTTTCCAGTAAATAGGCATATATTTGGGATGCGATAAAAACAAAATAAGTAATAATATTATTGAAAGCGATTTTGATATCGGCCTACTTACAATGCCTTTCAATTTTACTTCAATGTATTGCTTGAAAATGATTGATATAAACTGTTTTATTACCGATGATTTGAGCTCAAAAAGTGTAAATAATTGTAAAATTGAAGGTGAAGCTTAAAAGTGAAGGATAAGTAGGAATATAGTAATCTCATGGAGTATTTCTGAAAACATCACAAATCAAGTAAGAAAACATTAGTGCCAACTGTCAAATAATGAAATGTACCTTCGTTTTACAGTGAGTGTCCGTACGGACAGATATATACAAAAAGATCATTGACTAAAATATCAAATGTATCCTCGTTAAGGGCTGGGGTATGAACGTTTGGACAGTATTTATTTTGGGACCTTAGAGCACATCAGACATATCGAATCGCATTCTGAATACGAAGAATGTCCTTCTGATATCAAATAATTTTGATTTTTGAATTCGCAATTTAATACACATTTTATGGCAAATCATTAAAATTGATATTTTTGATATTTAACAGTACTCGAAGTAAACATTATAAATCTGATGATTTATACTTAAAGTGTATGTATGTGGGATGAAAAACCAACGATCAATAGAAAATTTAGACATATCGTATAGAAGAAATGAATTTATAAAAAAAAACAAAAAAAAAAATTAGGTCTTTTTGGGAAAAAATCCATATCTTCAATATGAAAGGTCAAAATATTCAATTGACCGTCGGCTTTTCCTTCCAGCTACATACACTTTAAGAATATATCATTAGATTTATATAATTTACTTCGAGGACTGTTATATATCAAAAATTTGAAAAATATCAAATTTTTATAATTTGTCATAAAATTGGTATTATATTGTGATATTCAAAAAATGAAAATTATTTGATATCAGAAAGACATGCGCCGTATTCAGAATGCAATTCGATAGGTCTGAGGTGCTCTCATGTCCCACAAAAAATACTGTCGAAACGCAATAAACGCTCATTTTAGATCCCTTAAGTGATGTCGGTAATTGTTATTTGCATGTATTATATTTATGTAAGCACACCTATATTTATTGTTTTCTAAAAAATAATAGAATGTAAAATCATCAAACAGAATATCTAGAACTAGATATTCTGATTAGCAAAGCAAAGGGGATGGCACTCACTCACACATGTGGGACAAGAAAGGGGGTTCTTCTAGAAACTGCGCAAGTACACCACGTTACGCGTTTAGAAGTTTCAAAACACTGGGTTATAAAGAAATGATAGTTGCTTAGAAGAAATTAGTTTGTGTACGGTCGCTGATAGTAACTTAATTAGGATATTGATAACAATATTAAACGGGATATTCCAGTTGAAATCTATACACCAGATATCAAAGACATGACCCATACTGCAGTTACTGTCCGTTTTCCTATACACAATACACAGTGCTCTCACCATTGACGCGTGACCCCTACAAATGATGTATGTTGGGAGAATGGACACTTGCCTAGTTAACATCACTGTGTGAAAAATAACCAGCCAATATTTTATTTATTCTCCAAAACTTCTAGCAAATATATTTCTCTAACATGACCTAAAATTACAGCTAGGTTAGATGTTCAGAAATGGTCGCACTTTTGTAAAATATGAGTGAGGGCAAGGCATAGCTAGCCAACTCCCCGTGTTATTTGAATGGAGATTTGACCGAAAATATTGGTATCGGACCGCTCACTTCTGAAGAATACAACAAAAAAACCGGTAAAAGCTACATTTAAATTATTCTAAATAGGTTCTAGAAAATAAAGTTTTGTAACATGTCCTAAATTTTTAGCTAATTTAGGTGTTTGGAGAGGGTCGTACTTTTGTGTTTTAGGAAGGACATGTGAACGACAGATAACACCAAAAATATGAAGAAATTATTTCTAAACCGTGTTAAGTCAAAAATCATTATGTTGCTCATTTTCAAGAATGCTGGTTTACAAAAAGCACGACATTGTCTGATTTCGTGAACAAAGCCACACATAACATTGTTTCCTTTCGTTTCCTTTATAATCGGTTACCCAACTGAAGCTATGAATACCAGCTTTATTGCGATATCGCACATGAAAACAGTCACTTGTGCACAACCAGAGAAGATTCGATTTAATCAGTTGAGCTGTTTCAATGAGTGTTATCTTGGTTTAATAGCTTTTAATGGGGTTAAGTCCTGCAAAGGTCGAGATGAATTCTACTGTAGACATGACTGCATCATGCTTAATCTCCTATACAGGGTGTATATTTCAAATGGAGGCACCCATTCAGGCAATCCCATTTTAAAAGTTTCACACACCCTGTGTAGAAGATTAAGGTCATGTCTTTCACATTGTGTGTATGGATTTCAACTAGAATAGCCTGATCACATATGTAAATACTTGAGTGCCTATCCCTTGGAAGAAAAGTAGTGAAGTTTGAGTTTGGTATCGTACACTTGTCTAAATAGTAGATAATTATATTGTATGTGTGTGTATTATGTAATGTATAATTATTAGATACAGCAAAAATTACGTCTATGTAAAGAGAAATTGGAATGATGGACATACATTGACTGTATGAAATTGGGTGTGATTTGAAAGGCTGTACTGTACATTCAAACAAATGCAATTGTTCTACATTCCATTCACCTAAATGCCGGTATATAGTCTGACGTCTTGCCGGTGTTTTACCGTTGTCGCTAAGTTTTCGCAGCGACTTCTGCAGCGACAAAAATTACTCACCAGAGATCGAAGGAGAACAAAGTTCCAAAACAAATCAAATTGAATTGAAAATCGCAGCCGATAACCCAAATCCCAGCGGGGAACCGCAAATCGTTGTGGAGAAACGGAAACGCGACGTATGTCGCTGCGGTTTTCGCCTGGAAAAACGTCTGACTACAAACTGGCCTTCAGGTGGGTGTTGTTAATGAAAAGCCTGCCAGGTAAAATCAGGAAATAGAGTAGTAGTAGAAATGCCATTTTAGGTTTTTATATATTATGAGAATGTACACTTGTCGCTTTCAAATGCTTTGTTTCATTTAAATCCGATTTATAAATTGCACTTATGTAAAGTGTAATTCGTGCACGCGAAATTTGACGAAATTGTCAATTTCCTATACTATAACCAAACTGTAATATTCGTGGTATTTCTTATGTATTTTTGTTTGGCATTTTTTAAAGTTATTTAAAGGTGCAATTTGTTTTAAATATTTACTACTTTTTAGTGATTAACCATTCTTCTTAACCGAAACATCCAATATCGGCTTTTTTACCCTTGCGCGCAGTTTTGAAAGTACTTCTAGCCAACAGATCTTGATAATATTTGCCTACAGTTGTTTGTTATTCCAACAAACAATGAAGAGATTTTTTTGAAAAAGTGTTAAGGTCTTTAGGCCCTAAATATGGATAATTGTCTGCAAATTTTAACGAGCTCGTTTAGGTATTTAACTACATTTTTCTTAACAAATGTGCCAAATTTTATGGACAAGTTACTTTAAAACTGCGGGCAAGAGTAATATTTGAAGCATGACTGATTTTATCCATTTTTTGTTCCACATTGTGACCAAATGTGGCAGCCTTTAACTTAATAACCCGCGCGCAGTGAAATAATTTTTGAGGTATATTTTTCCACTAATTATATGCAAAAGAGATTCCATACAATATTAGATGATATCTTTGTAACATTACTATAACTTATACAATAAGGTAAAATATACGAAGAAATAATGATGCTCTGTCATCCTTACTGTGTCACGTGTGTCTTAGTTAAAGACGTCAAAATATTGACAAAGTGGTCTAATTTCCAAGAAAATAGTTCAATAACATTCATAGGTTACGTACGATGTTTTATTTATAAATTAATTTAATAATGTATAATGCAGGTCAGCAAGTCGTGCCCTCTTTGCAGAAATCATGTAGCAAACGGCTGCCAGCAATTTCGTTACAATTACATTTCAAGACACAACCGGATCATCAATATCATTGAAAAGGAAATTAAAAAATACAACAGGTGTGATATCTACCGTGAAAAGATCATCTCGGGTGCCCTGATCACGAATGACGATGATGAAATTGAATTCGCAAACATCTTTCAGGACTTATTTCTCATTGATCACGAAAACATGAAGTGTTTCATTTTGGATGCTTTCATTGAGGAAAGTTACAACACAAAGTTCCAAAAGTATACTCCTCTTTGTAACTTGCTCACATTGTGCGGATTTGATTGCAAAATCCTTGTCTTCGTGATTGGGTCACTCGGTCATATTCATCACCGTTTCCGAAGTGGGTTGAAGAAACTTGGCTTCCCTGAACGTGTTTCCAAGGCTGTTGCCAAGTATGCCTCTTTCTGTTCCATGATTGGAACCAACATCATTTGGAGACTGCGAAATAGGCTCACCAAAATCAATTAATTCTTCTTGTTCATTTTCATGTTGTTTGTAATTTATTCATGTAATGATTTATAATGCCGCTTTGGTGGCCCAAATATATTTGTTCATTATTGAATAAAAATTCGTATATGTATGTATGCTTGTATTTATTTATTTATTTATTTATTTATTTATTTATTTATTTATTTATTTATTTATTTATTTATTTATTTATTTATTTATTTATTTATTTATTTATTTATTTATTACACTTCATAACAATTTGGGCATACAAATATTAAGAGATATAAAAGATAAATCAAGTGATCAGGTGATCTTGTTGCACAATTAGAATACATTACCGTAAACGTAGGCCTATTGGCGCACCTGGGCTCCTTTGCCTTGGGGTAAATGTCATGTACCAATAGAGAGCTCCCTCCTCTAAAAATCCCAGCAAGAATTCAGGGTATGTGCCCTTATTAGCTGGTGGGATTTTTATGGGATGGCACTTTTAGTTTGTGTCATTAGGCGAACGTTTATGGAATGTAATAGTTAAAAGCTCATACATGAATGATAACTAAGAACGCGTGATCGACCAGGATGAACAGATGCGCAACATCAGCAGGAACATGGCCAATATAGAAATTTTGCCTTATGAAAATACTGAACCTGAGACTTTAAATTGGATGAAGATACGGCAGATATAACGGAGAAGCTGATTCCCCAAGTAGACCATTGACTGTAAATAGGTAAGCCTGTGAGACTCGGATTTAGAAATTTGAGTTGTATATAAGTTTCAAGTGATCGGACGATAATCTATTGGTGCGATGATCCTGGTCAGTTGAGTAGAATTGCACATATTTGGCACCAAATAAAATCATGCTGACCATGTTTACATGTCAAGTTCAATCGATAAGGCGTTCGACTATTGTGCGAGAGGTTGCGGGTTCGAACCCTGACGGTGCCTAGTACGCTCTCGTGGGAAAATTGAGTTAGCTTGAAATTCCCCTGGACAAGGAACTAACTGCTAATTGTCTCGTCGAAACCCGTGCGAAACTTGGGGAGCTGATCCTGGTTGCGAGGGTTATTTATGGATATCTAGGGTGTGCGCTTTTGAAGCAGCAAAGTCCTTGATTTGTTGTTAAATGGTTTATGGAATGATGTGGGGCCGTAGTGGTCAGCAACAACCTGTAAAGTGTACTGAGGATTGTGGACCAACGTCTCGGCGTTGTGCGTGTGTGTAGCGCACTATAAATCACTGCGTTTTTTTTACATCCAAAAATAGATCGGACATTTCACGTCTCAAAATCAGGGGCAAGAGAGATAATAATTATTTATTCAAACTCCCTGTAATCAAGATTTGGGTAGCCCAAAATTAATTTAGCCGCCCTCCTTTTGGACGCTCTCATGAACCTCATAGTTACGCTCAGAAGTTCCACTCCAGGTGGAGTTACCATACTCTAGGTCAATCCTGACTCAAAACTGGTAAAACTACATTATTACTGATTTACATAACTCGGTTTTATATTGCCATTTCTTTATACCCGATTTTCTAGAAAAGTTTTTTCGTCGTTCTGCCCAACGATACGCCACTGTGGAATACAGCCGACGATTAGTGTTTGGCATTGCAAAAACAGGTAAGACTACATTATTACTCTACTTGCAAAGACAGGTTGCAAAAACAGGTAAAACTACATTATTACTGTACTTGTATGTAGGAAGATTAATGGTCTCTGGCAATGTAAAAACAGGTAAACTAACTACATTATTAATTTAAGAAGTAGAAAGATTAAAACATTCAACTGCACTCACCAGGTTATTTTCCCAAATATTTCGGAACAAACTTGTTCCTTCCTCAGTGGGTAATGGTGTGTGAGATGTTGCTGAGATCAGTGTTTCTAGAAGGTCTTCTACTAGAGTTGCCAGTTGGTTTCACTGATTTTTCACTGACTAGACAATACGCGGGGGACACCAAATGCTCTCCATAGTAAACGATCTCCACAAACATCTCATTCACCACTATGTCCCCCTCCCAGTACTGGTTTTCTCTCCGCATATCTCTTTCATGCACCTTCGTCACTACATTTCGTCTCCTTCGCCTGGGACCCAACCTCTAGACAAAGAGGCTTCCACATCCTCCTCCTTCCATACACCCTCCTTTACAACCTTGACTCTCACCAACCATCTCAGCCTTATCACCAGATGCTGATAGTTAAGGTTGACTATCGATACCATGAAACCTTTATAATGAACAATGAAACCAGGACATTTGGCTTGGTTGAATGTTTTTACGCTTGTCTATAAAACAGACCAAAAGGAAGATGCAAATCACCAATTGTATCAATTTTGATAAACATTAATTTTCACCAGGTTCGCCGTCGCAATTAATAAAGGAGACAAGGAGAAAAAGTGATCCCGCCTGGGAATCGAACCCAGGACCTCAGGTTTACGAGACCTATGCCTTAACCACTTGGCCACGGGAGCTTCATGATTAGGCTGGTTGAAATTCGAACCCATAAGCGGTCACTATTATCAATGTATCAATTTTGTTTCAATATTTTCGTAGAGAAAGATTTAGCAAATTAGACAACCCTGAGTGAGAAATAGATATTGTTGCGTCGGATAGTTGAGATATTAGAGAGATTGCGAAGAGGCGTTCACTGGAAACGCCATACGGGTTACCTGTTACGGCATTGTGCGGGCGGACCTCATAATGCCGTTCGCCTGGAAACTTAACTACAATAAATTTATGGTGGCGCTATGCTGAAACAAATATATCTATAGATGCCCTGCATGCTTTTATCGATTGGCTCCAAACAAAGGATTTTAACCGGTGTCCTTCACCGTAGTCATGGCGCAGTCCAGTCCATTCAATCAAATGTTGTCATCAACCTATATGATCGTAGTGCATTTGCTAAATTGTGTGTGAGACTAAATATCGCGGTAGATTGGATCATGCTTTTGTTGAATGCATTTGAGTAGTCCGTCATATTCACGGTTTGATACGTTATATGCATAACCTCAATAAAGATGTTTTGCGGGGTTTTTTAAACGAGTATTTTTTAACAGGTGTATGTCATTAGTTCAGTAAGCCACCTGGACAACCGATTCTTTAGAAATGCTTAGTCGCGCTAAAAGTCGATCGATACATGTTAAAATCAGCACAATTCAGAGATACACCTTTTTGCTATGAAATTAATTTTCACGGTCAAATATAAAGCAATATTTTTTTTTCTTCAGTAATGTCAGTTAAAAACTTGGTGCTTGGATATATATATTTTTTGAAATCCTGGTGTTAAAATTAAGCATCAAATTGTGTCTTTTAGTGTGATATTTTTGATTTTTATAGGCCTTGAGTTCGCCCGCGAGCTTTTTACGGAATTGGTTTTTAGCGTCTCAAACTAATATAGTTTGCTAAAGAAAGATATTTCCCACCTCTGTAACGCACATCGTGTGGGTCTATATATTATAGTTTTGTCAGAATTTCCGTTTTTATTTTACCCTTTTTCCCTTCATGCTCCGAAAATGTCAAACTCAGTACTTTTATCTCGTGAGCAACCAGCAGAAATAGTCGATATTTTCATTGTTGTCATCCAGGGCAATTTTCCATTGAAAAGCAAATATTGCCCGACCAGCGATTTAGTAGCCCAAATCCCCAATTGGGTTTTCTGGTAAATGAGGTGAATTTTAAAATTTGCTCCCGTGATAGCCTGCAATTTCAATTTATATGGATTCCATGATTATGAAAACCATTTTGTCTGTCTGTTTGTTTGTTTACCTAGGTTAGTCCGTATTTTCTCTTAAAAGAGACGCACGCTTGAGGTCCATGAGAAAATCCACGGTCCAAACCTAGAAAAATTAGCGTGTTATTATACGGGATTTTAATCTTCTGTCCCTCCTATCTCCAGGTGAATTTTGTATGACCTACCCCCCCGCCCCCATCGCGGGTTGCCATTTTCATTACCTTCAGACTTGTGTTCGGGTTTGTTTTTAATTTGACATGTAGGCGTATACCTAAATGTATAGCTATGCTATATATTATTATGTAATATCATGTACATGTAGGCCTATGGGTGGGGTGGGTGCAGAGGTGTGTGAGGTGGGTAGTGGGGTGTATGTAGGGAAACTTTGGGGTGGTACTCAACACACTTTAACCATGACTTCCAATGCAAGGCTTATTGTCATGATTGTTGCCACAAATGTTTTTTTCCCTTAAGGTTATTTAATAGGTTTTTATAAACTTCCATGTTTAACCTTGTATTGTTTTGGCTGCTTCATTAGGGCAGTTTCAAACAAACACAAACAAAAGGCACCATACCCAGTCACCTTCGTGACAATTGAAACACTACGTCAAGTATTAACATCCAAGTTATTCTGTTTTTAGGCAAGCAATTTTAAATAATTGCTTGAACAGGTTTTTGTTAAAAAACAAAAACCTGTTTAAGTTAACAATTATAATGAATGGTTCTTATAAGGCACAATCTCTGATGAGGAACTCAAAGCGCGTAAAGCACGAAATTTACAAACAAACATGAAAACAATCAATTTATAAAGATTGGTTTTAAGCTGGCGTTTAAATAACAAAAGTCTGGGGGCGTTACGAAGGTTATTTGGAAGTGTGTTCCAAACAGTTTGCTTGATCATAAAACATACAGCGTAATATTATGTTTTGTAAAAGAAAGTTTTGTTAAAAATATTGCCCAATTGCATGTAAGATTGTCGGGCAAAGTTGTTTTGAGGAGAAGCAAATTTCAACACATTGGTCCGATGATCACAGTGATGATGAAATCAAATAATTAATCACTCACTTGATGAAAGATCCTCATCGTGCTATAAACATGATCAGTTAGTGGCGTAGCTGCCGGGGGGCAGGGGGGCAATTTCCCCCCTGGCAAAATTCCCTATTTGGGCCCCCGCCCCCTAGTGCAAGGAAAAAAAGAGGAAAAAGGAGGGAGAAAGAAGAAAAAAGAGAGGAGAGAGGGGAAGAGAGGGAGAAGAGGGGCAGAGAGATGGAGAATCCATACGATATGCAATATTATATCACTCATACATAAATTCTAGACAGTTCATTGGTTGATTACCATTTACCATTTTTACTATCACCCACTCCGTGTGATAGTCTTTACCATCATGTGCTCTGGCGTAGTGCGCCTGCGCCAAGCCGTGCGCTGACTCTTGGACTCGCCGATTTAGTTATGGGGTGGACCCCAAAATGTGAAATATATCACGGCAAAACATGGTGTTATGATGATGAAAAAATGTATTTCCTACCTTAAATAGTATTTTAGTAATAGAATTTATGCATGAGTGATATAAAACAAATATTAACTGTCTTAAATTCGTGTAATGGTCGAAATATAATCACTCGGTGAAAGATGTATTGTTCCATTCCACTCGCCGTTCCGGCTCGTGGAATGGAACAATCCATCTTTCACCTCGTGATTATATTTCGACCATCACACTCATAGACGGTTAATATTTGTATACCATACGATTATATTCAATAAGCCTGGCAAAAATGGACTATTTGGGCCCCGCCCCCTCCCCCCCCCCCAAGTGCAGGGAAATTTGGTGGATTTGGGCCCCGCCCCATACAGGCTTGCCCCCTTGGAAAAAATCCCAGCTACGCCGCTGTGATCAGTTGGAGCGCTATAGGCCTGGGAATTTCGTTGCTATATTGAACTTCTGGCAACACTGTACCCATGCCGGTATTCCTATTAAACCCAGGGATATCGATCCACAATGCTAGTATTAGCCTTAGATTTCACGCGTTGATTTTGAAAAATTTTCAGGCGGGAGTAAAAATGGTGAATCAAAACGGAAATTCTGACAAAACTATGATATATCGCTCACGGTGATGTGCGTTAGAAAGTTGGGAAAAATCCTTCATTAGCGAACTATATTACTTTGAAAAGCTAAAAGGTTGATCCAAAAAAGGCTCGCGGGCAGAGTTTAAGCCTATCAAAATCGAAAATCTTACACGAAATGACTGAATTTCACGCCTAAGTTTACGACTAGGATTTGAAAAAAAAAATACAGTATCAAGCACTACAATTTGACCTGACATTTACTGAAAAAATGAAAATGATTGCTTTTTATTTGGCCGAGAAAATTAATTTTACATTGAAAAGGTGTAACTCAAAATTTAGCTCATTTCAACACCAAATTCGATCGTTTGTATTGCCTCATTAAATGACTGAGTGAGCCTTGCAGAACAAAAGAATCGGTTGTCCAGGTTGCTAACTGAGTTGTCTAAATAACCAAAATAAGAGTTTGGTGTCGGATGGCGAAGGGAGTAGGCCTATGATCAGTAAAAAACAGAGTTTATACAGTTTGTACGAATTTGTGCCAATTTAAATCCACTGGCTTTGTGTTGTGTTCGTTTTGATCGTGGTTCCGTGAGTAAACCAGTTAAGGTTACGCTGAATTTGGATGGTTCTAGGTTCAAATTGGCTGTTACGCAGCCACCTAAACCATTTTTTTTCCTCAGAAAATAAACATCGTAGGCCTAAAAATCATAGGTCATCTCGAAGCTAACATTCTAAGCATTATTACTAATTATTATTTATTAATTTAGCTCATACACAAATGTACTTTGAAAGTGTTTCAATTTTGTTCACGTATCATGAGCATGAAGATTTTTGTGACAGAGGCCATAATTTATTGACACAAGCCCCGATTTCTCTCTCGATTTGGCTGCAGACTATAAACAGGTCAATATAATAATGTTGCTACCAATTTAAAACACAGCTTGTGTGAATTTCATTTTATAAGCTTATGCATTGACAGAATTTGAGTGAAATCTGGTACCACTTTATTGTCATTTTGCAACAATAATATTCGTTTTGTGTCTGATGTTATCGCCAAAATTCTTAGCTACATTATTTCTATGATACCTTCTTAACCCACACGTGGTATGCTAATTTCACTAGGATTCGCCAAAAATGAAATATCTGTGCGTTTTGTCACATCAATGCTGTCATTTTCACGGATTTCAAGACTCGGGTTACGGCCATGACAAGTCAAACACGTGAACAAAATCATTTGTATTAGCTTTATCTTTCAATCTGTTGATTGCACAATGGGCATGGTAATTAATGATTAGTGTGACATTGCAACCAACAATTAAATACTTGCATGATTTCAGCATAATGGTGAAAATTTAACAATTTTGTATTATTTCCTCGAGATGTTTCTCCGGCACACACATTTCATAAACACGATAAATAAGAGGTCACGACCTCGGGTGACACTAACGGCATGGCCAAGACTAACTCGACCCAATACCAATTTGCGCCACTATGACAAACAACTATTTCCAATTTCTATGCCGTTTTTTTATTTATTTATTTATTTATTTTCTTCCGCCTCCACTTATTTCTCATGCACCCTCTCTTCTTAGTGGCGTAGCGTAGGTCACCATATTTTCCTATGGGATTTTCTAAATGTTCAGATTGCATATGTGACCCTGTGCCCCTACATGTATGACCACAGATCAGTGGCGTAGTGTGGGTCATCACATGGGGGGGGGGCACCGACCATTATTGGGGGCGCACCGGGGTCTGATTGGGGGGAGGGGCACGAGCCGTTTTTCGACAATTTTCCTACGGGAATTTTTAAGACAGATCGATTGGGGAATATGCCCCTATGACCACACCACTGGAGAGCTCCCTTTCTCTAAAATAAATCTATAGCCTATACAATAAAGGAAATTAGATAAATATGCCTACGTAAAGCAATAAATATGTATATTTTTTTAATATTAAAGAAGAACAAAATATATCATAGAAGAAATACAATAGCAAAAGAGCATGAAAATTATTGCAAAACTTCAATGAAATAGGCCTAGGCCTAATAGTAAATAGGGAGTTTCATGAATACATTGGTAGTGCGCACGGGGTAGGAGAATAGGCCTAATGTAGGCCCGTATGTGTAAAAATCAAGCCCCTCCGCCTCCTGTAAAAGATCAAATGATAACTTTCCCCCCCCCCCCCCTATACACTGCTGTTGGCCATTGCACCAATTTTGCACGGATCCCAAAATGGGGGGAGGGGAGTAGGGAGCGGTAAAGGGTCCAGTTTGGCCGGGGAGTTTGGAGGGTCAGAGGAGCCCGTAAAAAGGCCCTTTCGTTTTTTTCGGACTCACTTTTATAGGCCTCCCGGATATAGGCCTAAGGTCTCTGTTACGTTCGGCTTTGCTTTTAACGGGCCTGGGTCCATAAGGTGGGCTACCTTTTATATTTTTTTTTTACGAATTTCCCTCTCATTCACATGATTGCATGGTCGAGTGCCGAGCATAATAAAACAATCGTGCCTGATGATGGAGGTCGGGATGTACGATCATGGGGTAGGGGTCGAGGGGGGCGAAGCCCCCCGAAGCCAGATGGTTTCTGCACATTTAGCACCACAGTAAAGGCCATTTCAGAGGGTAAAAAGAACAGTTCAAAGCTCCTGACTTGTTCTATACTTTTAATAAAAAGTGCTTCCTTCTTCCAGAAAACATGCTTTAAAGTTTTCAGTTTCCTATACTTTTATGTACAAGAGACACTCTTAAAAAAAGTTTTTTGGCTTTATTACATGAACAATATGGCTGATGTTGAGTATATGTGAAGTTAATAATAAGACAATAATTAACCTTTTTTTTTTTGTGCTGGGCATCCACTGCCTCCCCCACCCCACCCCACCAACCGGCAGGCACCCCACCATGGGCCTTGACAGTAGTTAGAATTTCAGGACGACAAACATTTTAGCAGATGTAGCACCCCAAAGAGACCATTTTTGACATAAAACCTGTTTTAGACATTTTTGAAAAATGCTTCCTTCACCCTAAACAGGTGGTTTTAAATGTTCAGTTTCCTATACTTTTGTACATGAGAGACATTCTTCAAAGTCTTTTATTGGCCTAATAACATGGCCTACATGACCGTTATTGATATATATATAATGCGCAATATAAAAACAATGATTCATTAAATTTTGACCCCCCTCAACTTCGAGTGTGTGGGAGGGGGCCACATGGGGGGGGTACTAGTGTGCATGAAGAATACATTGTATGATAAGAGTAATTTGTTAAACATATAGAGTGATGTCACTAGCACTACAAATTGGGACTAAAATAGTAGGCCTATCCCAAGGGAAATACACATCCACTGCCTCCCCCACCCCACCCCACCAACCGGCAGGCACCCCACCATGGGCCTTGACAGTAGTTAGAATTTCAGGACGACAAACATTTTAGCAGATGTAGCACCCCAAAAGAGACCATTTTTGACATAAAACCCTGTTTTAGAAAATATATTGAAAAAATGCTTCCTTCACCCTAAACAGGTGGTTTTAAATGTTCAGTTTCCTATACTTTTGTACATGAGAGACATTCTTCAAAGTCTTTTATTGGCCTAATAACATGGCCTACATGACCGTTATTGATATATATATAATGCGCAATATAAAAACAATGATTCATTAAATTTTTGACCCCCCTCAACTTCGAGTGTGTGGGAGGGGCCACATGGGGGGTACTAGTGTGCATGAAGAATACATTGTATGATAAGAGTAATTTGTTAAACATATAGAGTGATGTCACTAGCACTACAAATTGGGACTAAAATAGTAGGCCTATCCCAAGGGAAATACATAGGTCTACACACACTCACCCACCCCAACCACCCTCCCCCACCCCCACCCCAAGTCCACCCCGACAGCCACATAAAGCCAAAGGATACAGCTAAAAGGTTCATATCAAACCTGTTGACCCAAGTTTGCTTCCATTTAAACTTAAACATGACTAGACTTGATATTAGAGTATACATAGGCCTATACGATCAGTCCAGCATCATCTCAAACGTCATCGTTCATTAATACACATTACATTCTTCTTACTTGGGTAATATTCATTGAAGAAAAAGAGATGAGTTTTTGAACGCAAAACCCGACACAATCAGTATAGCTGCTGGGCCGATAATGGACTAAAATTCATCAATTTTGGGCATGAAAAGGTGGTCTCAATAACATAAAAATTTGACCACATGCATGTTTAATGAGTACCATTATCTAGCCGAGTCGTCCAGTCAGGGTTCTAAGGAATTTTCATTTTAAAATTGGAGATTTTCTTAGATCCGGAAACTTTCTGAGATTTGAGAAAAATCCGTAAATGTGACATCTCTGCATGTTAAATGAGTACCATTAGTGAGATAGCGATTTCTAAACGTAGCATCGAAGTATGTGGAATCTATTCAAAATCCCATCACAGGAGAGTGATTTTGAATAGATTCCACGTACGGTCGATGCTACGTTCGTTTGGAAATCGCAATCTCTCTCAAATCTAGCCGACTCATCCAGTCAGTATTCTAAGGTTTTCATTTTAAAATTGGAGATGTTCCCCACCCGACTCCCCCTGGGTGCCCCCTCCACCCCACCAATCACAGGCCTCAAAAACTATACAGGGCCGGTCGGGTTTTTCTGGCTGCATTACAATGGGCAGTGTCTTTGAGGCCGAGTGCGTCTTGGGCCGGTCGAGCTTGCAACTGCAATGATTTGACATAAGGCTGACATCTTTATAGTATGTTTTATAATAGAGATAATTGTGTTGCGCATGACAGATGACAAGCTACTGCCTGTCAATCAAATTTGTTACCAAGCATCGGTAAACACATTTAACAATAGGAGATGACTGAAGGTGACAAAATAAGCTAAAATGGTCATTTTACACCTTTTTTGAATTTTTTTTATTTCACATGATTGGTATGCATGTTTTCTTACGTGTAAGATGATAATATATTTTTTGAGCTGACAAAGCGTGAAAAGATATTGTTTAACCTTAACTTGGCATCGATCGATTTTGACATCACACTACATGTACGACGGCAAATAGTTATACAATCTTATTTCATTCATGGTTTTATTTATAGGCCACTTGACATCGTCTACCGATATGCATGAACGAGCCGCTACACTGTTCAATGGCTTTCTTGTATATGAAATGCGGTAGGCAATTTAAAATGCACGTGCCCTGAGCAAACTACGATGCGTACGCACACTGTAGGGCAAAGAACAATGGAAATTGCACCCATTTTGTTTGGTCTAACTGCCCTTTTCACCTGCTAGCTGTACCATCCATTCACTGATTTCTTTCAGAGCAAACTCTCTGTTTGTGAGACCATCTTCTTTTACCATGCTGATTATTACACTACTTATCCATGGATCAATTAATTTATTTGCACTTTGTTCAATTATATTTTTTTTCTATCTATAAATATCCTCCATTAAATACTTTTATTGCTTTAATCTAATTTATTTATACTTCATATTTATTATTGATTTACTACTATTATTATTCTTATATCATTTTTAACTCAAGACATGATATATTGCGTGCTCCAGTTCAATTTGTTCATGATTGAGTGAACGGGTGAATCTTTTTCTTCTGTTCACCATTGCTCTTTTTCATGCTCGCTAAGGCTAGCTTCAGACTCCGTATTGTACGTACAATATTGTATGTACAATACTTTTCGTGACGTCAAAAAGTATTACACGTGCAATAAATATATATACGTGCCATGACGAGTTGAAGCAGATTAAATAACGCGCTATAACCCTGACGGTTCATTGTTTGCTAAATCCAAGCGAGGTCACCAGAAAATCTATGCAAGAGAAATTTCTACTGCTGCTGATGAAAAATCCTAGAGTGCGTTTGGAGGTTTTTTTCTGCACTTTACCAGTAGCCCTAATAAATTCATAAAACAATAAAAATCAAATAAATATTTAGGGCAAATGTTTTTACTCACTGCTCATCTGATCCACTTTCCCAGGAAACTAAATACCGATACTCCTTAGTTTTTCCCTGACTTTCCAGACATAATTATGAGTAAACATCAAATTTAATGTTTATCAAATATATATACATTCTTTTGCATTTTGTACATAAATATTGATATCAATAATGTAGGCCTACAAACATTAAAAAAGGGGGCCTAAGAGTATGTCTATTTTTAATCATATACTAATTCCGCCATGCCCAAACATATCTTATTATGAAATCGTGTAATGGAACCCAAATTCCAATCAAAAATAAAAACAAATTTGTTATCAAATACACTACATAGGCCTATACATTGTATTATAGGAATTTAATAGATGGTTCATTTTAATAAATAAATAGATTAACACGGGTAATGGACAAGAAATATTTGGCAATACCGGATTTACCAGAGAGCCAGTGCCCTTACGAAAATGGCACACAGTTTTTGAACGCATGCAGCATGCAAGCAGCACGCGTGCCGCACCGCATGCAGCACGCGTGCAGTTGGTAGTGTGCGGATGCGTATATTTGGAACGAGGCACGCATGCAGGGAAGCGTGCAGATGCTTGCTGCATGCGTGCAGGTCATGAGCGTATGCAGTTTGCATGCAGCATGCAAATCCATTGGCGTGCACTGCATGCGTGCAGCACGTACTGGCCATATATATGCGAGACAAAATCATGAAAAAAAAATCAAAAATAATGGTTAACAGTGTATACTGTCCTTACAATTAGTCTTACATAACCTGGCTATCCATTTCACAATGAACCAAAATTGCCTAGCTTAATTTTATACAAGTCACTTATCTAACTTACCCTACCTGATTTTGAACCTGGGACCTTCTGCATGGGAGTCTGATGCTTTACCATTTGAGCTATTGAGGTATACACATTTGATTAAGTGTTTTAAGTTAATATAAGCAATATTTTGATGACTAAACCGGCCAAAGTGCATCATTTTAGGAATATTGATCAAATTTACTGTGAATATTGATAACATTCACTATAAAAATGTTGAATTTTGTTTTGATTTTTTGCAGTGCCAATTAACTGTTGATTCATGAACAGGCATACCAACATTGGCCAATATTGCAATGCCAACTATCGAAAAAGAAATAGCATTCCAACATTGGGCCAATGATGCAATGCCTACTATTGAAACAGGAATGGAATTCCAACATTGGCCCAATGTTGCAATGTCAACTTTCGAAACAGGAATGACATTCCAACATCGGCCTAATGTTGCAATGCCAACTATCGAAACAGGAATGGCATTCCAACATTGGCCCAGTGTTTCAATGCCAACTATCAAAACAGGTATGGCATTTCAACATTGGCCCAAAGTTGAAATGCCAACTACCGAAACAGGAATTTGCTTGCCCTCCCCTCTAGACCTGCCAAAAAATGCTTTCCCCCCTCCCCTGTTGGCCTGCCAAAATTGCTTGCCCCCCCCACCTCCCTCTTGGTCTGCCAAAAATCTTGGTCTGAAGGTTAAATACTTAGAAAATTTTGGTCCGAAGGCTAACCTATTTATTCATTGTAAACATTTAAATATTTTCACTTCTAGATCATTGCCAAATTGTGACTTGATGTCAGTTGTGTGAAGGTGAATTAGTCATTGAAAATCCTGCATGCATGCAGCATTTTACCTTTACTGCTTCTGGAAACCCTGTATGCGTGCAGCATTCTAACTTTGTGATCTGGAAATCCTGCATGCGTGCAGCAATATGCGTGCTGCATGCAAAATGCGTGCAATTTGCATGCAGTCCTACAGTCCGCACACAAGTGTAGTCTGCACGTAATTTGCGTACAGATTGGTAGTCTGCACGCAGGTTCTGCAAGCAAATTGTGTGCGCGGTGGATATTTGTGTGCGGTGCCTGCATGCACACAGCTGGTTCGCACACATGAACACGCAACCAGCAGGCCTTGCTTGCATGCTGCACACATCTGCACGTGTGCTGCACACTGCCGCACGCGTGCTGCACGCTGTCGCACACATTTTTCATTGCTTGCATTTTCGTAAGGGTGGATAAAGAAATTAATTAAAATTAAAACAAATTAAATGAGAAAATGAAAGCAAGGACATTTGGCGAAGTATTGTTTAAGAATTCGAAGGAGTCCTAAATGTTATCCTGGCCCCAGGAAACTGATTAATGTAAATTCGACCAATAGTTATTTTATCTACTTTTGCCAGCATTCAACCTGTTCAATGTGATTTATGCCTATTTTTAATAAAATTCCGAAATCTGACGTATCAACGTTGTATCGTGCACAAATTATGATTCGAGACTATTTCATTTGACACGGTTGTATGGATTTCAGAAGATCGGTCCTATAATAGATATCGATTAGAGAATTACAGCAAGAGGCTTTGAGGATGCCGTAATCCTCTTGACCATCAACCAATCAGAGAGACATATTTCAGAAAATAATATATTCGTAGGATTGAAACTCTTTCAACTCTGAAATATATATTTCAAGTAATCTCGTTTCACACTTTGGCTTGCAATAAAGCCACGAAGGGGCGGTAATGTTAATATACGATTTCAGTCAAATATCGGTGCAAATATACGATTTCGGTCAACTATTTGGCTATCCTTTGCCCAAAATTATGAAATGTTTATTAGTAACAACAACTCTTAGGAGGGTTTTCGAGTAATTTTAGCAAAATAATGAGGTTAAATAAAAGAAAACCCACTTACAATTTTGGACGCTTAACTGTGGTGTTCTAGGGGAATTAAAATATCACAATTAACATGTTTAATTCAAAATCGTTGTCCTACAAGCACATGTTCAGATTGTGTGAACATTACAAATACAAACAATAAGGTTGAAAAATAAATAGCCATTTAAAAATGATTTTAAAAGATCGTCTATTTTGTAGCTTTATGACACTGAATAGGCCAAATATCTGCCTCTGACGAAAAAAAATGTTTTCCATGCTGATTTGTTTTTGTAATAAGTACCGTATGTCATTTCAAAAAGAAAAAAAAAGGCGGATATTACTTTTAAAAACTCAACGCATTACTATTAATACGCCTATAATTAATGAATGAAAAAGTATAGAAGGCGTTGCATCCGGTTCTGATGAGGGGGGAGGGGCACAAGCCGTTTTCGGCAGTTTTCCTATGGGATTTTCTAATATTTCAGATCAATGGGGGGGGGGGGCTTCCGTGCCCCTAACGCTACGGTTACTGCATTAACACGTTTATGGATGTATTGTGATGATCATAAGTAGGCCTATCATAACATGCCTCAACGATATCAATATGTAAAAAGGTGTTGCAAATTCATAACACAGCGTGTTATAATGTAACGAATGCTATGCCAAAACTTTAAAAATTAACAAAAATATCAGTATCAATAAAATCAGAACCAGAATAAATACAAAGGCCTACAAATAATACTTTTAAACTTTCTAAATCAATACCGGTATATGACTAAATATCAGTATAAATGAATCTCTAAATCAATTAATCAATCAGTTATCAATAAATAAATAAATAAATAAATAAATAAATAAATAAATAAATAAATAAATAAATAAATAAATAAATAAATATGCAAGAAGTATCAAACTGCCCGGTGGAAAAGTGCTCAATTCATTTGAAGAGCGAAAATAAATAAATAAATAAATAAATAAATAAATAAATAGGCCTAAATAGATAAATCTATAAATAAATAAATAAATAAGATCTGAATGTGCCATTTATATTATTATTACAATTTTAATATTATTAATATTAGTATTAATACGACGTATTATTAACTTTAAAAAGGTGCCCATTGATTATATAATAATTGAAGTACAGTTGAATCATGGTAGGTATTATGATACCTACCATGGTTGAATACAAGAAGACATTAAAAGATGTTCATCATTCCGTGCACTCACTAAATTTAGAACTCTTAGAAATTAGGCAACTCCGTATCAATTAAGCAACCAATGATTGTAGCAAAATATATATTTTCCCGGTACATACTATTTATTGCACGTGTAATACTTTTTGACGTCACGAAAAGTATTGTACATACAATATTGTACGTACAATACGGAGTCTGAAGCGCGCTTTACTGCTTCGTGCATCATGCATCGATTATGACTCGTCGTCACAACGAATTCCCCCGGAACACTGATCGAAAAGAAAGCAGGGCTGTCAACTCTCACGCATTGGCCGTGAGTCTCACGCATTGGGTCACTTTCTCACGGTCTCACGCCAAGGTAGTATAATCTCACGCCAAGGTAGTAAAGCTCACGCAAAAAGCTGGAAAATGAGTAAAATCTCACGCATCGTCATGAATAATTTGTTGCTCCTACCCCTCCCCCCATTCTCGAGCGCCGTGGCTCAAATAATCATGGTACAAAATGAACACTGGAGTCGGCAGATCCCGGTACGTCTCTGTCTCACGCCAAGCAATTCCAAAAAGTTGACAGCCCTGAAGAAAGACATAGAGATAGATATGTTGCGGTCTTGTAAGACCGCGAAGTCCAATCGTGACCTTGAAATGACCTCTAATGACCTTGAAATGGCTTTGGTCAAAATTGTCTTTTCATGAAAAAATATAGGCACTAAGTTTAATGACAATCTAATCAAAACAATTTGATCTTGACTTGACCTCTGATGACCTCCATCGTGTTTTGAATCATATCAACATCACATAATACTAATTTCATTCAAATTGGATAAACTTTTAGATTTTCCCCCAAAACAGACCCCTCCCCATGTTTAAGCCAACTGTAATTATAACCCTATGCACATGATGCCATTGTTCTGATGATCACAGCACTTAATATGCAGCAAAAGGGAATTTCAAAGTTGTTTTCAGTAATAAACTATGTTTGACCCCTAGGCTACATGATCTTGAACTCAAAATATGTTACAATATAGACACCAGCTAATGCTTATGTGTCAGTCGCACCTCTGTATACCATGTAATCTGCAGGAAAAGAAGCATTTTAAAGCTCTTTGTTATGTACTGGAATTACACCCTTAATGACCTTTGACCTCAAATCTGTGCTTACCCTATAGGCCCCGGCTATAGCCAAATTTCAATCCCATAAGCAAAACACTTTGACAGCTGTTTAACATGTTTAAAACAATGAAAAAGCAAGGCGAAAAATGGCGTTGCATGAACTTCTGTCCCCCGTCCAAAAATAAAATTCAACGGCAAATTTGCCGTAACACGACTCGATCTTGCCTAAAACGCCTCTTCGCAAGATGATTTCTGGACGGCATTTTCCACAAAATTTATTCAAATTCAAACAAATTTATTCACTTCTTCTGGTCTATACTAGGTCAAATTGTAACCCCCAAAATGGATTTTATTACATGTCGGACTCTACTTGCTCTATTAGGATTTTTCTGCATTTTATAATGCGTCTTTTTGTCATTTTGGAACGTCATTTTTTGCTACCAACCGCAACGTAATCGCCTTACGGTAATTCCACGATTGACCAATTCACAATAGATTTCACCCTCTAGAGGGCACACTAACCTATTTTTGACTAATGTAGTTTGCCGTTGGCGTTCCCGTATCACGTTTCGCGTAAATTTCGCAATCTCTCTATTATGCCACACGGCCATCCTACTTCAACTTAGATTGTTATCAGAGTAGCCATAGTCGTTTGCACGATTTGTTGTATTGGTTTACCTGCGAGTTTCATTTTTCCAGTTGATGTCACTTTTTTCATGCAATAAATAGCTTTGAATTACCTAATTATTTTTACATTGCAAATTGCTAGGGGCTATTTGGGCGAGACAGTAGTTACTGTATGCGGGACACCTGATTGTTGAGTAGCCCTCCCACCCCTCCCGTAAATTGAACGGAACTAAACCAAAGTTCCTGTAGAATACACTTTTAAACTAAAGTCTGCACAAAAAGAAACTCAGCTGTTATAAATACGCCTATAGCTTCAGAACTTTTAGACGCCGAATGCGAAAAGACATTAATGAAATGGGAAGGTAGGAATGAGAGAAAATATAGCAAAAAAGGGGGAAAATCAACCGTAAGAGACCTACAATTGAAAGAGGTACGAGCGTTGCGTTTATATATATTCATAAATAATAAAATTGGTAAATTTACTTATACATATTTATCGTGTACAGCTCAGGGTATTCCGCAATCGATTTCGATTTATTTTTTTCGACTGAAATAGAATTTGCTTTTTAACTTTTTCTCGTTGTACAGACAAAAATACCTTCTTAGTCTTGGCGCAGTTTATGCAGAGAATAAGAAGTAATTTATTTCACATTACTCGCCTGCCACTCCAAGGATAAAGCCTGCGCTATTCCATATGAACTATTCAATACCCCTGAGTAATATTTAAGAAAAGTCTTCCACAGGGGGAGTATGTTTTTCAAATTGAATTGGCTAAGGTTGATTATTTTGAAAACCATACTCCCCTGTGCATGAATTTACCGATATCTCCGTCAACTGGAGTGAGTATTTCAACTGGAATTTACGCATTGTATTTGAAACATAATACTCCCTCTGTGGGAGACTTTAGCTTAAATCTTCCACAGAGGAGTGTGGATTTTAGTGGAATAGCCTATCAACATGCGTAGGTTTAGAATTTAAAATTCTTCTTCTTCCTCCTCCTCTTCCTCCTCCTCTTCCTCCTCTTCTTCCTCCTCTTCTTCCTCCTCTTCTTCCTCCTCTTCTTCCTCCTCTTCTTCCTCCTCTTCTTCCTCCTCTTCTTCCTCCTCTTCTTCCTCCTCTTCTTCCTCCTCTTCTTCCTCCTCTTCTTCCTCCTCTTCTTCCTCCTCTTCTTCCTCCTCTTCTTCCTCCTCTTCTTCCTCCTCTTCTTCCTCCTCTTCTTCCTCCTCTTCTTCCTCCTCTTCTTCCTCCTCTTCTTCCTCCTCTTCTTCCTCCTCTTCTTCCTCCTCCTCTTCCTCTTCCTCTTCCTCTTCCTCCTCCTCCTCCTCTTCTTCTTCTTCTTCTTCTTCTTCTTCTTCTTCTCCTCCTTCTTCTTCTTCTTCTTCTTCTTCTTCTTCTTCTTCTTCTTCTTCTTCTTCTTCTTCTTCTTCTTCTTCTTCTTCTTCTTCTTCTTCTTCTTCTTCTTCTTCTTCTTCTTCTTCTTCTTCTTCTTCTTCTTCTTCTTCTTCTTCTTCTTCTTCTTCTTCTTCTTCTTCTTCTTCTTCTTCTTCTTCTTCTTCTAAGATTTGCTTAAGGTTAGCCGAGAGTTTTTCATGCGCTTGATTTCAGAGGGGCGTAAGTTCATAACAGAAACAGCCATGCAGAAAATGAACAAGCGTACCGGGACGTAGGCCTACTTACAATAGAATATCGATCCACTGCAAGACATGGAAAGGCTATGAAACTTGGCTTAGCTCGTGCCCGGAGCTCGGATGCCGGGGGGGGGGGGTTCACAAGCCATTTTCGGCAATTTTCACAAGGATTTTATAAATTTTAAAATTGATTGGGGGCACTTCGTTAAGCTACGCCCTGGAAAATGTGTTGATTTTGAATTTATAGCCTTGATATCTTTGATGAAATCAATGCTGCTATTCCCCTGATTACAATGTAAGGGTAGGCAACAACAGCAATATCAAAAAGCAATTATTTGTAAATCGAATTTGGGATGAAAATCAACAAGACAGACTTAGCAGGCCTACAAAGTGAAAAACAATCAATCACGATTCACTGCACTCAGCGAATCAATCAAATAAAACTAAAGAAAGGAGCAAAAAAGAATAAAGAATAAGTGAAAAAGAGAAAGAAAGAGAGAGAAAGAAAATGAACGAAAAAGAAAGAAAGAAAGAAATGAAAGAAATGAAAAAAAAAGAAATGATAAAAGAAAGGAGAAAGAAAAGAGGAAAGAAAGGAAGTAAAAAAAAATGAAAAAAGAAAAAAGAAAATTCAGCCACACGGAGACTCGAACCCACAAAAATAGTTCATATTAGATTCCCAGTCCAACGCTCTATCCACTCAGCCACAGATCAACTTACACAATTGACTGTTCTCAAAGCGGATGATATAAATATAATTGGATGCAATTACATATGATTACAATCGCGTCCGCATTATGGCTCTTAGAATAAACACGCATGTCGGCGCTGAAATTTTGAACGAACTGATGGAGGAAAACCTCGTTTTTTGCAAAACTAGCTTCAATTTGGAGTGAAAATCAAATGGAATAGCAATTGGCAGAATGTTGAGAAATAATGTAGGTATTCAGATGTCTAAATTACCGTCTCGTAATCAAGATATCGATAATTTCACAAACCAGCTTTTTCTCAAGCAAATTCTCCAAAATTTTCCCCAAAACGGGCTTTTAAAATTTAATCGGTACTGTATTTGGTTCTTCCCCATGGCAACATTATTTCTTTGATCGATTTGTAATACAATACGAAAAGAAGAAAACAATCGCTCGGTGTGGATTTATACGGAGCGCACATTTGAAAAAAACCTCATGGAACGTGTTTTTGATCTTGTGAACATGGTGGGTAAAAATGCTTTAAACGAAGGATTTTAAAATGTATTCTAATAATTTGTATATAACACACACAAAAATGTTAAGCTACATCCAATGCACCAACATTTCACTCGCTGCGATATTTGATTACTGAGAAAACTCTGTTTTAGAGAACAACTTTATACGTCTTTTATACGTTTTTTATACGTCTCTTTGTGTAACCTTAAGATGAAATTTGGTTAAATGTGATTCAGAAGTCAACTTTTGTTTGTCCAGCCTGTATGGTTGGCTTGTACACATTTTTCCAATAATTTGTGTATTTATTGATTTATATGAAGATGATAAATAATTCCAAATGCTTGCTGCAATTAATCATCTCAATGTATATAATTTGTTTAATTGATATGAAATCTGTTATTATCTCAATATAGTCTTAATTTCTATGAGATTGTGAAATTATTATAAATAAGCTTGTGTGTATTAAATGGTCCTCATGATCGTGGGGGCAATTCTTCTTCTTTTATTAAGTTAAACACGTGTCTATCAGGGCAAGTGATCCAAATCGTAAGATTTTTTATTTCACACCACCCTACAGAATTTTACCATGGAGTTATTAACAACTTCACTTCGATCATCGTGTATGATCGTCATTGGCTGAAATCGATGACGTAATTACGTGGGTGCTACCACGCCTTATTACTACTATTCACTAACGTTTCTAGTCGTGTGCTTTATAATCGCACCTTGTCAGCTTAGCGTCGCTGCTATCTCAGTAACTGAACATTACAGATTTACAAATCTTAGTATCTGGTCATGATCGTGCCTGTCATTTGGTGGCACCAAACGGGACGGGATCAAGGAATTCAATTACATCTGGTGCAAATTAATGATATTTCTGGGTGTTTCAGTTTTACCAGAATCCGAAATATTTGTTTGCTATTAAATTGGTTTTTAAATTAAACTCGATATATTTTCATCATTTACTTTTGAATCCGTGGTGATGTGTTTTGGAGGGACCAAAGGACGTCCAATACATACAACTTGGTACGTAAATTTTTGCTATCTCCATTAATAATTTTCCATTAATGATTAATGCTCTGCGTGCTAGCCATACGCTTCAACGGAAAAATTTCAAGTTTTGAAATATTTTCTCAAAATATCAAGAGCTATCTTAAGAACTACTGAACCAATACTAGGCTTGTTTGTACTCATTTTAATGCATCTTTCATACTGATTCCAAGTATGGTCATGAAAATTTACATTTATGAAATTTTTGAATTTTTAAAAAAAATTTGAAACATGTCGTCTGCAGTCGACACCCGCGTGAAGGGAGTTAAAGCAACAATTTGTGTGTGTATGTGTTTCATTGTGCTTATGGAAACGACATCGTATTGAAATGGGCAATTTTTCTTAGTTTGTGATGATCATGATGAATACTACTCCCTATTCCAGAAAAATACAGAACTAATTTTTTGGAATTAAAAAAATATTATCCTGTTTTGCCAAATGAAACTTAGCTAAATCCTAATCCTTCAGGTAGTCCTAACTGGCAATAAAAGTCAAATTTTAATATTTTTGCAATTTGAGGTAAAATGGTCCAAAAACATGCAATTTTGCATGTTTTTTACAATTGTAGTGATAAAATTGTAAGACTTGGCATTACAAAATATAAGCATTCAAAATCTTGAGTGCAGGCTAAGAGTTAGCTCATAATTTTAATATTAGATGGGTTGTTTTGCTAATTGGTTATGGAAAAGATTGGAAAATGTGTTTTTCAAAATAATATTAAAATGCATAATTTGAAATTAGTCTTTGCATGCTCAAGTCACAGAATACGAAAAGGGTCGAAAAACACCCTAAAAACGCATGTTTTGGCCCTTATTTTATAAAAATTGAGCAAATATTAAAATTTGATTTTTATTGCCAGTTAGGACTACCTAAAGGATTAGGATTAAGCTATGTCTCATTTGGCAAAAATGGTCCAATTAACTGGATAATATTTTTTTAATCCAAAAAAATTAGTTCTGTATTTTTCTGGAATGGGGAGTAGCTGTAACACTGAACTGAATTAAATTTGAAATAGAACAGGTAGTCACGGCCATTATTAAGTGAGCGAATAAAAGCACCTTTTGGTCAAATTTAAGAAAACACTTATTTTGGCCGAAAAAAGTACAAAATAAAAGATACCAAAATTCATCATGCAACAAATGCGTCACCAAAACCAGTAATTTATTATAAGCATTTATTTATTTATTTTTTATTTATCTATTTATTGCACTCTGGCACCGGTTGTAAAAAATGCAAATTAAAGGAATGCCAAAATATAAAAATAATATTTCACACATTTAGCTAAAAAATGCAAAGCGTCGGTGTTTTGATATACTGTCGTATGATGAAAAATGCAGTTTTGAGAAAATCGCATTTAAAGTTTTTCAAATTTTTGAAGACCCATTGGAGAGCACCAAACTAAAATATTTTTATTATTATCAAAGAATATAATGATCGGGCGCATCACATACTGGTCTATCTCGAAAAACACGCATTTCAAGAAAATCGCAATTGAAAATCGTTGTATTAAGTTTAGCTTTGTATAATTTAATTAGACTATGGATTTTCATGAAAGTGATTTGAAGTTAAAGCATATACTTAACAAATTTATTCAAGTGGAATCATGAATTATATTTACGTATGCAATATTGTTTAATACGACACTAAAGTTGTAGTTCTGTATGTGAAATACTTAATTTCCCGATATCGTATTTAAAGTGCATTTCATACTGGTCTATCTCGAGATAGACCAGTATGTGATGCGTCAAAAGTCATGTCACCGTTCGCGAAATCGAGATAGCCCACAAGATAGACCAGTATGTGATGCACATTCACATGGGATAGACCGAGATAGAACAGTATGCATCGTATCTTTCTCTGTATGGCTGAAAACGCAATAAATTGTCAAAGACAACATGTTTTTTATATGATTTTGGTCAAGTTAGGCAAATTGATTAGCGATTGTTGATGTAATAATATACATTGATGTCTATAAAAACGCCGAAACGCCCGAATGAAGGGCCTAGCCGTTTTTAGCCGTTTAATTTACATCAAACACTGTAAACACTGTAATAATTCGCACACGCATTTTCTTTAATAAATAACATTTTAATGATTTTATTCATCAAGTGCAATTCAAAAACGTCTCTTTCCATCTATTTTACATCCTTAAATTACTTTGTACCTTATATTAACTAATATGATACAGAAAATTCAAATATTATATAATGTGAATATTCATAAGTTCATCAAATTTATTTTTATTCCACCAACATGTTGTTAATATTCACAAAAATAACGTTCATCAAAATTCATCATCATTGCAGCAAGGTAATTTTCATATTCATAAATTCATCAAATTTATTATTATCAGCAACATATTGTTGATGTCCACAAGTTCATCAAAATTCATCACCATTGCATCAAGATGGTTTTCATATTCATAAGTTCATCAAATTTATCAATATTTCATTCAAATATTGTTGATATTCATAAGTTCATCAAAATTTTACCAACATATTGTTAATATCCATCATAAGTTCAAACTCATCATTTCATCAACATTACTGATTAATATTGTTGATATTCATAAAATTCATCAAAATTCATTTCGTATCATTTCATCAACATATTGTTGCTATTAATAAGTTCATCAAATCTATTATCATTTCATAATGTTATACATGACTATAGGCTTAGGTCTACTGTATTAGCAGCGACTCTCCATAACATTAATGGTAAGAATGAACCATTTTCAATTTGCCCCATTATGCACCCCCCCAAAAAAAAAGAAGAATAACAAGAACACGCTACTATGTTGACCAAATGCATGCGGTCATTATTTACCCTGTAATTTCTTTAAGCCTATACAGGAGAGTATTCAAGTCTGATAGAAATTAATGTGTCCTCACACTGAGCACTATTCCATCCTCTACGGTATGTGCTCATAAGAATACTTATAAAATAAGAAATCAAACATTTGGGAGTTTTTAATTACATTATATTACAGATTAAAAATTACATTATATTACATATTATTTTTCATCACATCTGTAAATAGTGGCTAAAAAGTTAATTTCAGTCCTCTGTAAAAGATATCCCATAATTCCCAATAATAAAGACCACTTTCATAAATCTAATAATCATTAATGCATACAAACCACTGCCATACAAACTGACGTATGTCCATGATTTACTTTTATACAGGTAGCATCAACATTAAATGACTTAACGGGAACTTTAACATTTTTGGTCAAGTTAATTCAGCTGTGAAGTATAGTCCACGCTTTCATGGCCTGTCGTGGCACATTTGTTGTTTCATTCCTCATGAGCTTTCATGGGGTAGGTTGGTATAAAATGACACATGGTCGGGATGGCGGATGAGTGGCCTCTTACCTTTAGTTAACTTCATCAGGTCGTCATACTTGGCCTTTGCTAGCCTCGGTACTCCCTTCTTTTCCCCGTATGCTCTCGTTGGAGCGGCTAGCTGTGAGACACTTCTTCGCCGATGATTGGATTTGGTCCTTACCCTTGAGGTGAGCGTAATGGGCTGGAACTCGTCATGATGAGACATCTTGAGATGTAATTTATCAGGCGTGGTCTTACTTACCTTTACAGCCATGAATTCGTTCCACGCTACGGGTGTTCCTTGGTCCGTGTCCTTGATGCGGCTGCTGCCCTGACCAAATACATCATAGGACAACTCCTTCCAGTCCAGGATGTCTTCACACACTACTTCTCTTACCTGGTAAGGGGCATGTGGTGGTTTCCTGGCAAGATGAAATGCTGTTGTAAGTTGGGATGGCAGGAATACTTCCGGTAGCTTGTTTAACCCTTGTTCTATTGCTGAATGCATGCTATCCCCTTCATTTTGACCGTGATTGATTTCGAAGTAGTGTATGGAAACATCTTGGACTGTTTTTGAATTCTGTATGAAATAAAGTAACATGGACGGAACGATTGTGTTTTTATTCTGACCTGGACATCCGTCACAGAACATTGTTACTTCTTCAGCCTTCTCCGCATCTTTGTCTTGCAAGAAAGAAAACAGAGCTGTTGCTATTTCATTGGTTCCTCTTTTGGTCGCCCCCTCGTGTGACAAGAAGCAAAATCCCTCTCTGGACGCAAGGTCATAAATTGTGAAATTGTAACAGCTAAGTCTTCGTTTATAAAAGAGCTCTGATCTTTCACTTTTTGGCAAATAAATTACCTGTTGCAGATCGAAGCAGGCAGAAATACTCTTTTTGTTTTTCAATGAGTTCTCCTTTGCACGGTCCTTCAGCTGCCTTTACCTTCTCTTTCTCCGCAATGTGACGGTTGTACTCTTCGTCTATGGGGTCTTTCTGTTTAGGATCTATAGACAAGCAAAGGGCGCACTGGTCTTTCTTAGGCTTATGGAAACCCAGTTTCATAGACCTAAACACTTTCCTGTAAAGGCTCAAAGAAACGGTACAGTTAGGGTGTTCTTGTTTGAATATTGCATGCATTCTGTTGATATTCAGCTCTGGGGACAAGTATTGTATTTGAGTCGACGCTCTACAAAAATGGCTTTCTACCTTTGGGAATCTCTTGATGTGGTCTACTATCATACCTTTTGAGATTCTATCTTGATCTCTCTTTCTTCTTCCACCCCTGTTATCTGTCTGGATTACACCATTGTTTGATGTCTTTTTGATGACTGTGCGGATTGCGTTTGATGAGATCTTCAAAGTGTTAAGGAACATTTTCTTACACACTTGGACTGGGCAATTATTTGGACCTGGTAGATGATACTTGATAGAGCGCTCCTTTTTAGCATTAGGCCTATCTTTATTGAGCTCACTTACACACAAGTATCTTGCTGCCCATTCTCTTTGACTCTGTAATACACCCTGGTCATAATATTGATCACGTATTTCTTTCATTTCATCTTCGCCAAATTCATTACATCTGAATTGACTTGCGCTTCCTAAACATTGCCTTTCGGTATGTTGACAGTGGACCAGATCGTCATATCTTCGGCCTTTGATTGCATCTCTACTGTAATTACTTACATAATTTTCACCTAGGTTTCTTTTCCACTTGTTTTCTTGAGACTGATTTACTTGTTTACTTCTGTATTGAATTTCACATTCAGGCAAGCCCCCCTCAACAGAAAAATCCTCTGGAGCAACTGATGGTTCGTGTACTGGGGAAATCTCACGAGATCCACGTGATTCATAACCAGAAACATTGGCCATTGCTTGTGGAACAAGATCGGGTGAGCTTTCCTGTGTACACATACTTTCAGTTGGTAGGGCTGCAATATGGACATTGACATGCATTTGAATAACCCCATTGACACAATCATGGCCTGCAACTGATGGTTCGTGTACAAAAGAAATCTCGCGAGATTCACGTGATTCATGAGCAGAAACATTGGCCATTGCTTGTGGAACAAGATCGGGCGAGCTTTCCTGTGTACACATACTTTCAGTTGGTAGGGCTGCAATATCGACATTGACAGGCATTTGAATAACCCCATTAACGCATTCATGACCTGCAAAAAGTTCATGAGCGAACGGGTTATGGTTTGCACATTCATCATCTTCTGTAAAGTGTGTAAAACATAACAGACAGTCACATATTACGCAGGCTGCAAAGATTGGTTGTAAACAACTCCTACTCATGCATGCAGAACTCTGACTATCTGTCATATGGCTTTCATCCTGGCTGTCAACTTCCAGTTCTTCTGGTGCTGCTTGGTCTAAGGCTGTAAGATGAAAATTGCAAACATGGATTAGGAACTAGTGGAGCTAGAGAAAGGTAAGTATGCATTTCTGGCGTGGTATTGATTGAGTAATTCTTCTTCTTTTTCTATCGTATGCTGCTAACGAGGGAGATTCAGATCTTAAGTTTGCTGTTGAGCAGCCATACCAGTCTCGTGTGGGAGCATCAACTTCAGAGAGTCCCTTGGCTCCATTTGGGGGGTCTCTGCTGAGGTATGCGTGCCTTCAAAGTCGGCACAATGTGTGCGTCCGCGTCGTTACTTTGTACTTCAGAGTAGACTTACTATAGTAGGCCTACTCTTTAAAATTTCATAGTAGGACCTATGTTAGGCATGTTGCTGGATACATATCGTAAAGTTGGGCCATCATGTAGGCCTATTTCCCTCACCAAAAATCTTACTCAAAAGTTACCTTCGTCTAGACCGCTAGAAGAGCTGGTAATGCATGATAGAGTTTCCTCATCATCTGCTGACTTAGGCTGTTCTTGGCGTTTTGGGAAGAGTGATAAAGGCACATCGTCCTCATCCAACCAGGGAACCAACCCTGAAAACCAGAAAAATAATATCAATAGTTTATTTCCAACATAATTTTAGTTTCTTTCTTTTCTCTTTCTTTCTTTCTTTCTAGTAAAGACATTACATCAGTCCTTGATTAGGCATAAGACTTGCATCTAAAACTTCTTTGCACGTATAGCGGTCTTATAAATTGATGACAACTATTCCAAGATTCTAACTTTAATTCTATAAAATCGACGATCAGATACCGCAAAGAAAGCATTTACTATTGTTTTTCCTGACAAAATGTGAAAAAGAAAGAGTACTGTTTATTACTGTACCTTTGACTTGGCCCCTAGAAGAACTGGTACTAGGTCTACATGATGGAGTTTCCTCATCATCTGCTGACTTAGGCTGTTCTTGGCGTTTTGAGAAAAGTGATAATGGAATATCGTCCTCATCCAACCCAGGATCCAACCCTGAAAACAAGAAATATAATATCAATAGTTTATTTCCAACACAATTTAAGTTTTTGTACGGTCTTTCTCTGTCCTTTTTTTTTCGGGGTTTTTTTTTCGGGTTTTTTTTCCTTAGTTTTAGTTTCATGCATCTAAAACCTCTTCAATGCACGTATAGCGGTCTTAAAAATTGATGACAACTATTCCAAGATTTTAACTTTAATTCCATAAAATCGACTATCAGATCCCGCAAAGAAAGCATTTACTATTGTCCTTTATTACTGTAGGCCTACCTTTGTCTTGACCCGTAGAAGAACTGGTACTAGGTCTACATGATGGAGTTTCCTCATCATCTGCTGACTTATGCTGTTCTTGGCGTCTTGGGAAGAGTGATAATGGAATATCGTCCTCATCCAACCCAGGATCCAACCCTGAAAAACAAGAAATATAATATCAATATAGTTCTTTCTTTCTTTCGTTCGTTCCTTCCTTCCTTCCTTCCTTCCTTCCTTCCTTCTTTCCTTCTTTCCTTCTTTCTTTCTTTCTTTCTTTCTTTCTTTCTTTCTTTCTTTCTTTCTTTCTTTCTTATAGGCCTAATATCAATATGGGCCTTTCTTTCATTCTTTTTTTTCGGGGGTTTTTTTTTTTCGTTTTTTTTTCCTTAGTTTTAGTTTCATGCATCTAAAACCTATTCAATGCACGTATAGCGGTCTTAAAAATTGATGACAACTATTCCAAGATTTTAACTTTAATTCTATAAAATCGACTATCAGATCCCGCAAAGAAAGCATTTACTATTGTCCTTTATTACTGTAGGCCTACCTTTGTCTTGACCCGTAGAAGAACTGGTACTAGGTCTAAATGATGGAGTTTCCTCATCATCTGCTGACTTATGCTGGTCTTGGCGTCTTGGGAAGAGTGATAATGGAATATCGTCCTCATCCAACCCAGGATCCAACCCTGAAAAACAAGAAATATAATAGGCCTATCAATATAGTTCGTTCTTTCTTTCTTTCTTTCCTTCTTTCTTTCTTTCTTTCTTTCTTTCTTTCTTTCTTTCTTTCTTTCTTTCTTTCTTTCTTTCTTTTTTTCTTTCTTTCTTTCCTTCTTTCTTTCTTTCTTTTTTCTCTTTTTTTTCTTTCTTTCTTTCTCTCTCTTTCTTTCTTTCTTATAGGCCTAATATCAATATGGGCCTTTCTTTCATTCTTTTTTTTCGGGTTTTTTTTTTTTTTTTTTTTTTCCTTAGTTTTAGTTTCATGCATCTAAAACCTCTTCAATGCACGTATAGCGGTCTTAAAAATTGATGACAACTATTCCAAGATTTTAACTTTAATTCTATAAAATCGACTATCAGATCCCGCAAAGAAAGCATTTACTATTGTCCTTTATTACTGTAGGCCTACCTTTGTCTTGACCCGTAGAAGAACTGGTAGGCCTACTAGGTCTACATGATGGAGTTTCCTCATCATCTGCTGACTTATGCTGTTCTTGGCGTCTTGGGAAGAGTGATAATGGAATATCGTCCTCATCCAACCCAGGATCCAACCCTGAAAAACAAGAAATATAATATCAATATAGTTCTTTCTTTCTTTCTTTCTTTCGCTCTCTTTCTTTCTTTCTTATAGGCCTAATATCAATATGGGCCTTTCTTTCTTTTTTTTTTCTTTCTTTAGGAAAATCAAGAAATAAAATATCAATAGCCTATAGGCCTTTCTTTCTTTCTCTCTCTGCTGGGCTACTTAGTAGGCCTACTTGCAACGTGCTTATTTTTACTTATGTTCAATTCTTAATATTCTTGTTATTTAGCTAATTTAGCATATTGTAATAAGCCCCCATTTCATTTATCGGCATGCTTCATGCTCATTTCAAAACTTCAATTGGCAACAAAGATTTCTGGTTTTGATTATTTTAATGTTTTTATTATTTTTATTTTATTTTATACATTTTATGTTTTATATTAATTCATGCAAGCATTTATAAGCTAACAATACGGTTTATACGGTGCAGGTTGACAGCTTGTCACTCATAATCATTCCTAGTAGTGTACAAATGTGCATGGCACGCGAACGGCACGCGACAACTGTGCAGTTGAGTGTACAGCACTGTGCTTTGTATGCGTTGTACCACAGCTCATTCGTGTGTCATGTACCCATGCACGTTGTGTTTATTTGCTACGCTTTTGTTGTTGTGCTTCATGCAGAGTACTACTGTAATACGAGCATGAATTTATTTAGCAGTTTTATCACCAAACATTTTTAAAAGGGACTGTATAATATTTAGAAAAAGAACTGCAATAGCATAAACTATGGAATTTAAACAAGTAGACACGGATGATTAAAATATGCCATTGGCAGTATAGATATCACAGCCAAGGTAAGCTTACTTGTAAATCATAAAGTACGGTAGTTCTGTAATTCTCGCTATTCGCAATAAGGGCGCCGCCAGCGGTTTGCGATGTAATCGTGATGTATCATGGGAAAAGGTCGACATCCAAGTCCGCGCAATACGAATATTACCATGTTACCATGCTATTACATAGGAACACGTGACAATATTTTTTAGTTTGTCAAAATAAAGGTGTTACACGCGAATCGATACTCAATAATACTTAATAATGTGATTTGAAATGTGCACAATTAATTTTTCTCTATCGATTTGCGTGTAATACCGTTATATTGACAAACTAAAAATATTGTCACGTGTTCCTATGTAATAGCATGGTAATATTCGTATTGCGCGGACTTGATGTCGACCTTTTCCCATGATACATCACGATTTTCCCATGATACATCACGATTACATCGCAAACCGCTGGCGGCGCCCTTATTGCGAATAGCGAGAATTGATAGACCTAAGCTGTTAGACCCTATGCAGGCCTAGATCAGGTACAAACTCTAGAATTGATAAATATTCGTGCAATCAATAATCAAAATAGAAATTTCACATTTTCTTACCATGTATTGGATCCATTTTCAGTACCGTATCTTCTTTCGCCAAACTTTGTATTATAAGCCCGTAGTATAACAAGGAATTTGATAAATAAAAATCTCTAGAGTTAAATAAAACCTCACAGTATAATAGAAAAAGTTATATTTTTGGATAAAAAGAAATATTTATTTGTATTAAGGAGCCAATATTTTGTTTTTTAATTTTAATTTCAATATATTTTGCAATGAATACAAGCTTTAGATAATATAAACAGTAAGTTAGAACTCCAAAAGTTTTCACATACTGATCTATCTTGACTCATCTTGAGCACGGACGTAGTTTATTTCGTAAAATGAGTTTTCACATACTGGTCTATCTAGGATAGTCCCATTTTTCTCAGTAATTGTGAACAAATACGTTTTCACATATTGATCTATCTTAGATAGAACGATGTTTTGAAGTAATTGCGCACATCATAGTTTTTACATACTGGATTATCTAAGATAGTTCAGTATGTGAAATACGTAATTTTAAAAATCACAAATAGTTCAAATTTAACATTTTTATAACTAATTATTGAGGAAAAATTGAGGTCTGTAATTTGTTGAATGGGAAGAGCTCCACAAAAAAGAACTATATGCCAATTTTCTCAGAAAAGTCAAAAATTCAAGATAGACCAGTATGTGATGCACCCGACCTGTCTTTGTTCTCAACATAATACAAACCGTTTATTCATTCACGAATTACAAGTAATTAATCTGCAAATTCATACGACAGTATGCCAAATCATGCACAATTTGACAACCTATGTATTAATAATGATACGTCATGTGATACGACAGTATGTCAAAACAATAGGCAACTGCAGTTGCACAGTGGCCTATGGAGACGTATCATGATACGACTGTATGTCAAAACAAAGAACGAGGTTTTCATGCAGGGGGTAGATAAAAACCATGGCGTATCACACTAATTAGTACCATATCTTATTAACTAATTACATTTAGGTCTAAAAACTTTGTGAATATATAGAGTTTCATTCATAGATTTTGAAAGTTTACATAATCCATTTTGCCCTAAAATCGTCATACGACAGTATGTCAAAACACCGACGACGATAGGAATGCCAAAATATAAAAATACACAAATGTACAAAACTTGTTATTATAAGTCCATGAGGTTATAAAGTTTGAATATCAGACGGTGTTCTGCAATAAGTCTGTCCTTATTAGAATAACAGCGGAAACTCTGAAGTGGCTAACATTGCAAAGAAAAGGAGGATTGAAATGACGACTGAGCAACAGGGAAACCAGCGAAGTATTAAAAATTGAACGGAGATGTTCTGTGGTTCGATCCGCTAATTGGAGGCTGGTTTCCCCTATGTATATGGCAGTTGGTGCACTGGATACAATAAACTGCATTGCGCGAAGTGCAAGTAAAGTGGGAGGTGATGTCAAACCCCCCATTGGGACCGCGGATGTGAGCTTCTTTACAGACATAAGCACAGGTATTATAGTCCACTTGCTCTATGAAAAAGGATATAAATCCAGGCCCAATTACTGGTAATTACCCCCTTTGGCCAATTTCACTCCCAGCTGGACAAGCCCACCCCAATAATAAACCACAGTAGACAAGGCAAAAGATAGAAAATTGTTATGTAATAATGTTATTATGGAACTTACTGGCACACTTTTCATACCATGTTGATAGCTCTATAATAGCATATCAGCAGGGGATAATTGGAGGGATTAGTGGTTTTGATTTTTATTCCTTTTTTGTAGAGCAAGTAGAGTATACACATTCTCCTATCACAGCAAAAGGTACCAGGGGTGTCACGTGGCTGAATCGTGAAGCGCGGACGCCCTGATCGCTAATGTTCTTGTCCCTTCTGAAGGCGGTCACCGGGAGTTGATTGAAAACTTGGGATGTGGAATCATCGTCCAGAAGTATGCGAAAGTTACGAAAGATGATATTGCGAATAGGAAGGTCAAGCGGATGATAAGTGAGAACCAAGGGAACTCTTTCGGAAGATTTGGAACCAGATTGTTGGAGAGCAAGATCCCTGTCAACTGATTGAACCCGATCAAGAGCAGCCTTTGTGGTGTCCGTTGGGTATCCACGCTCATGGAAAAAACTAGTCATGTCCTCGGAAACTTGATCCAGATCATTCGTGTCACTGCAGATGCGCTTGGCTCTGAGGAGCTGACTATAATTATGGGATTCCCTTTTTGCAGGCGGGTGGATGGCTGGAATTAAACAGTAAGTAGCTGCAAGAGTCCGTGGGCTTATAGTGGATTGTGGTGGTGATCTTATTTTGGCTGTTGGTGAGTTTGAGGTCCAAGAAAGTTACTGAGGTGCTGGAGATTTCATGAGTGAAGTTAAGGTTGGTCGTAACCCAGGAATTATGGAAACTTTCGGGCCTCACAACTGATAAATTGTTGGTCGAAAGTATATACATATTTAGAATGGCAATGACTTGATAAATTCGTCTGTGAGGTCAAATTTGGGCCAAAATGTTCATTTTTGGCCCCAAACCCCCAAAACGGTTTTTTGGCCCACTTCTTTTACTTTAACTTTTATGAGACCTACGCCTTAACCACTTGGCCACGGGAGCTTCATGATTAGGCTGGGTGAAATTCGAACCCATAAGCGGTCACTTAAACTTATCTCCTCCCCGCAAATAGCCCATAGTAGCTAGGGCCGTAAATGCGAGAAATAAATTGCCATCCTCCCTGTGAGGAAATATTACACGGAAAAACCAGCGAAGGTGTGTTAACAGGAAACCATCACCTTTATAAATATCCTACCTGGGAAAGCCAAGAAGATGCAGTTACAGAACTATGTACAGATTTTAGTAATATTATTAGTAATAATATTGAGTAATATTAATAGTAATAATAAGTTGTAATTTGGTGACCTGATTTAACCTAGGACCTTCATATTATCAGACGGGTGATCTTGAAAGTCTACTTAGAAAGACCGGGGCCTTGAAAGTACAAGCAAATCTCAGTTTACTTAATTATTTTATATATCTTTGAACGAAGATTAAGAATGAAGTACGCAATTGGCCAGCGATTTTAACGTTTTCGCATAATGTACCAAGCACAAAAACTAAAATTGACCAAAATGAAGTACCTTTCAGAGTAATTTTGATCTTAGGTTTTGTTATTTTCCAGACTGGAAACTGATCGCTATCAGTAGGTCTTTGGTAGATCTGATCAGATAAAGCGACAGTGGAAGATTTTTTTCCAAATAGCTTCCCTTAGAAGTTACAGATCAAGTTTGTTTTTTAGGCGTTTTAATATTGTATTTGTTTATAATGCGTACTTCGTTCATGCTATGCCTGGTGGTCAGTAAAGGTTTAAATTGTCTTGGATATTATTTGATTTCTTTGAATTTGTATGTTTAAACTGTTTAAATAAAAAATTATTGAATGATAAAACATATTACAAGGTGTCCCTAATAGAATTGTGCTGTTGGAAACTTTAAAGTCTTTGGTATTTACTTTCCGATTCAAATATTTTGAAATATTCTATGCGTTTGCACAGTAAAGCACATTTCTTTTACTTAATCTTATAGCGACGACTAAATGAAGTACGCAATTGACCTGCGATTTTCATGTATTCGCATTAATGTACCAAGCACTAAAATTTTCAAGGCAACGGGGATAAAGCACACAGTCGTGACATTTTACGAAAATAAAATTAATATATAATTCACAATAATTGTGTTTACATATTCATTACAGATCATCATTTGCTTAAAAAAAATAAAAATAATAAAATAAATTTCGGATTTATATAGCGCCTTTTTCCAGGTAGATCTTGAAGGATTCAAAGCGCTGTAATTTCGCTGCCATGGTGAATCATCACAATCAGATCGCATCATCTAGGCCAGTTGCAGCCGAACCTCAGGCGCAGACCTATCCGCACTTAGATTGTAACATCCACCAATTATCTGTGCAGCTCCCCAAATTCCATTGGGTGAAGGAAGTTTTGATAACCAAACAACTAATCACCGATTTTTTGAAAGCAGGAGGAAACCGGAGATCCCGGAGAAAACCTGCGAGAGCGAGCATGGAATCGGGATAAACCAAGTGCACATGAGTCCTTGGGCCGCGCCGGGGCCGCGCCGGGGCTTGAACCCGGGACCTCAGTGGTGCAAAGCGAGGGAACTACCGCTGCACTAACTCGCCCTCCCAACTCGAACTCGCCCCTGCTTCACTTTGGGCTTGGACAACTACTAATATTACAAAAGAAGGCGAAGAATATTTTCAGCAGGCTGGTAAGAATTAATAATATTTTAATATAATATAGAAAAATCTAAGTATCTCGTTTTTAAATACACCATGAAAAAAAAGAGTAAAAGTCAATAAATAATGAAATCTTACATAGGTGTGTTGTAGGTAGGTGAGTGTATACAGCATGTCTCAAAAAAAATTGTGCAAGTGAAAAGCGCCCTCTATGGCAATTAGAAAATATCGTTGTGATGTGATGCTTACATCAACGTCAAGGGCGCAGTCTTAGCTCTCAAATGACGTTTGTTCTGTTCAATTTTCTTTTTTTAATCTCGAGATATGTTTAGTTAACGACGAAAGGGTAAAATCACAATTGTGCCACTTTTACTAGGGAAGCGGGCTGCACATGTAAATCAATGAAAGCTGATGTTGATACGTCTAATGCACTCCCCCTTCGGAGCTCGTGCATAAGACGCATAATTTTGATGATAAGATGCATTATTTTGTCTAATTTCTCTCTCAACATATAATACGTGTTCAATAACCCAGTTTGCAATATTTGTTTGTCTTTTAACATGTCTTGAGTGACAAAGAAAACAGTATTTACCATGATAAAATCATTGACATGCACATGTATTTAATTTTACAGCAGAATGTGAAATATTTATTTTTCTTTTAATCTGTTTTTAGAGAGAAAGAGAATTATATAATACCTGTATCATGATAAAACAGTAAAAACAGTAAAACTATTTTTATTGCCGTATAATTGATGCATTCTTTTGATTTCACGAAGGAACTCTTGCTAAACTTGATGCTATCATTGATTTACATGTACCATCATCTTGATCTTCCTAGTAAAAGTGGCACAATTGTGATTTTACCCTTTCGTCGTTAACTAAACATATCTCGAGATTAAAACAAGCAAATTGAACAGAACAAACGGCATTTGAGAGCTACGACTACGCCCCTAGCGTTGATGTAAGCATCATGTCACAACGGTATTTTCTAATTGCCATAGAGGGCGCTTTTCACTTGCACAATTTTTTTTGAGACAGGCTGTATATTTAAGGGTTGTGGGTGTACTACAGAGAAGATATGTCATACTTCCCACAATGCATTTCTTCCATTTCAATGTTTCAAAACAAGAAGTCATTCTTCAAACACATTGATTGTGCCTAAATACAATTCTAATAGAGGTAAACGTACATTTATTGTAAGAGCTGCAAACTTATGGAATAATTTACCACCTTCATATCGTGCGAACCTTGAAACTCTGTCAATAATCTTTACTGCTGTCATGAACTAAATTCCCGCTAAGCCTCACTCTCATACACATTTAACGAATAATCAATGGCCGTTGTAAGGCATATGTGACATGCACATTTGGAATCGAGGTTAAGAATTATAAATCGTGAAACAGAGATCGCAATCAATATTTGTATTCAATAATGATGGTGTTGGATATCCCCGTAGTTGGGGTTAGAGTATTTGGGTTTTGCTTTTTGATTAAGGAGATAACGCAGTTTAGGTTCAATATCTCCATCGTTAGGGGCCTATTTGCAACAAATAGGGTCTTACATTAGCAAAGAAATCTTCCGTATCATATCAAATTTGTGTTTTATTCATCGATTTACAAGCAATAACGGCTTATGAAAGACAGACGGTTCCGATCATTGTAATAAGCCCTATTGTTGGCTACACTTACCTGTCCTGTAAAAATGCCCCGACCAGCAATTTACGCGATCCCCTTCACCAGGTCATTTGTGGTGGCCGAAGTTTCGTCAGTTTTATCTCCTAGATTGCAGCTTTTATGCCTTGATATTCTTGACATAAAAAAATCAATAAAAAATAAAACCATAGTATTATTGTATTTTGTATGACTTGATGGAAAAATAAATTATACTGAACTTGAACTCTACGGCGACGCCCGTGACCAGGTCACTTGTGGTGGCCGAAGTTCGTCAGTGTTATCGTCTAGATTGATATTCTTGACATAAAAAAATCAATAATAAAGAAAACTATAGTTTCTTGTTGTGCTACATGTAGGTGTAGGTAAAAATACATTTTTGCCACTGGTAGGAAAGATGTTGGTTTTGATTCATGACATAAGCAAGATTGGTGTTATCAGCCAAAGTACGCAAAATTAAAGGGATACACATTTTGGGTATTTTACGGTATATATTACAATGAAACTAATAAATCTTTATTGACTTTTACAGCTTGTGTAGAGATCGATCATCTATCAATAGCTTCACTTCCGGCTTGGACAACTACTAACAGAAGTAAGTAAGGAATATACTCGGTGAGATGGTAAAAATCTAATAATTTAATATAATTTAGGAAAATCTAAATATCTCGTGTTTTTTTTCCACATAACCGTAAAAGCTTTACTGAACCAAAGATCTATACACCATGGAAAACAAGTAGGTAGATTTTGGTTAAATAATGAAAATGTTGTATTGTAGGTAGGTGGATAGGTATTTTGTAGATAGGTACTGGAAAGGTATGTTGTATTAGGTGGGTATTATATGGGTAAATCGGTGTTTTGTATATATGGGTGATGATATGTGTGTTGAAAATGGGTTGGTGGATAGGTGTGTTGAAGGTTGGACGGTGGGTTGATTGGTGTGATGAGGTGTGATGTAAGTAGATGGGTGAATAGGTGTGTTATATATAGGGGATGGATAAGTGTGTTGAAAATAGGATAGGTGTGTTGTAGGTTGGACGGTGGGTGGATAGGTGTGTTGTAGGTTGGACGGTTGGTGGATAGGTGTGTCGTAGGTTGGACGGTGGGTGGATAGGTGTGTTGTAGGTTGGACGGTGGGTGGATAGGTGTGTTGTAGGTAGGTAGGTGAATCGGTGTGTTGTAGATAGTTGATGGATAAGTGTGTTGATGGATAGGTGTGTTGTGGGTGGATAGGTGTGTTGTAGGTTGGACGGTGGGTGGATAGGTATGTTGTAGGTTTGACGGTGGGTGGATAGATAGATGGGTTGTAGGTTGGACGGTGGGTGGATAGGTGTGTTGTAAGTAGATGGGTAAATCGGTGTTTTGTATATATGGGTGATGATATGTGTGTTGAAAATAGGTTGGTGGATAGGTGTGTTGTAGGTTGGACGGTGTGTTGTAAGTAGGTGGGTAGATAGTGTGTTGAAGATTGATGGATCGATAGGTGTATTGTAAGTAGATGGGTGGATAGGTGTGTTGTAGGTAGGTGCTGGACAGATGTGTTGTAAATAGGCGGGTGGATAGGTATGTTGTAGATTGATGGGTTGATAGGTGTATTGTAAGTAGATGGGTGGATAAGTGCGTTGTAGGTAGGTAGTGGATATGTGTGGGAAGTTGGACGGTGGGTGGATACGTGTGTTGTAAATAGGTGAGTTGATAGGTGTGTTGTAAATAGATGGGCGTGAATAGGTGTGTGTGTTGTAGGTAGGTTGTGGATAGCTGTGTTGTAAATAGGTGGGTGTACAGGTGTGTGTGTGTTGTAGGTAGGTGAGTGGATAGATATGTTGCAAGAAGTTAGGTGTGCTGTAGTTAGGTGGTGGATAGGTGTGCCAAGTTGTAAATTTAAGATTAACTAATAAGAGGCTGTCGGATTTACCTTTTGCTGGCCCCTATGAGAATTTCTACTTCTTCCTTTTTTTATTATTATATATTTTTCTCTCAAAATTGTGGCCTACTGTGCCTGTGGTAAATCCGACCGTGCTTAATATTATATTCAACCTACCCGTAGATAAAAATGAAGGGGAGCAAAGAAAATTTTGCTGAAACCAATGAGATTCGAACTGGAGACCTATGGCGACCGGAGACCAGTACTCTATACCATCTGAGCACTATGCTGGACGGCGATCCCAATTACCGATATCCTTGCTCTGGCGCTGGTCAGAGCAATGAAACCGTGCTGTCGGGTGGCCAGGAAACACGTTACACATTACGATAACACGACAGCACGAATTCATGGCTCTGAACAGTGCCCGAGCAAAGATATTGGTAATTGGGATCGCCGTCCATGATAGGGCTGGATAGCTCAGATGGTAGAGAGCACGGATCTTGCAAAGCAGGGGTCACCGGTTCGAATCCGCTTCAGCCAAATTTCTTCATATAATAATACTGAGTTTTTCTGTACATATTGCTTACTGCACGAAAATCAGAAGACATCACAAAATATTGTTCATTGCACCGTAAGTTATCGTTTTAAATCATTTATTTTCCGGAAAAACGTCCTTTCGCAGCGCCACCACTTTTCCGATTCACGCGATGATGCTGACACTATACACGTACTAAATCTGACTCCATCGTATGATTTTCGGACGTCACAGATATGCATATTCAAAATCCAAGAATGATGAATTATTTTTAATAAGTATTTATTTCCGTATATATTAATAGAGATGATGTGAATAGGAATATTTAATAGTTAAGATTCTCGAAATGTGAACATGAATATTTAGTAGGTTGCGTGCATGCGTAATGAGGTTCGATTGTCTTTCTTTTGGCCAAAGTCGCTGTCATATCATGAATATATATTAACAACACATTTACAAACAATACAAGAATACTTTCAAAAGGCAATGGAAGATAATCTAAGCATGAATTTTAAAGGAAAAAAAGTAGAATCATTTATATTTCATTTTATTTGATTCATTTTATTATTGTTTTATTTATACCGATCGTTTTGTCATATACAGGTCATGGCAGTGTTTTCAAGATATACGGATGCCATCAGCCCAGAGTAACTGAAGTCTCCAACGTTGTACAGGTTTTCGTCTTTTTTGTATGTAGTGTGCCACGTATCATGTATAATAATAGTAATAACAATTAGCAGTTTGTACTTAGTCAGGATGCTGTAAGTTGTTTATTTTCTTGTACATGTATGTCTATAATTATAAAGACGTCAATACTTAAGGAATATAATACTTATTGACAGGCCATAACAAAAGCAAATGTGTCGTATTCTTACCAAATAAAATGTGCTTACGCCATCGGCGAAATCCGCTTGGGAAATTGTTTACCAAATCATCAAAAAAGGTATTTCAAACACGACTATTTCTTGTTTTGATGATTTGGTTAACAAGTGTCAATTGTGAAGATTCCTTTGATAATGAAACCTCCACTTCCACGGAACCGCCCACCCCAAGTGAGACAGACTATGTTACGAAAGCCAGTTTGGTCCCTGTCACTACACCTGACATTTCGGTGTACAGGTGTGTGTGTGTTGTAGGTAGGTGAGTGGATAGATATGTTGCAAGAAGTTAGGTGTGCTGTAGTTAGGTGGTGGATAGGTGTGCCAAGTTGTAAATTTAAGATTAACTAATAAGAGGCTGTCGGATTTACCTTTTGCTGGCCCCTATGAGAATTTCTACTTCTTCCTTTTTTTTATTATTATATATTTTTCTCTCAAAATTGTGGCCTACTGTGCCTGTGGTAAATCCGACCGTGCTTAATATTATATTCAACCTACCCGTAGATAAAAATGAAGGGGAGCAAAGAAAATTTTGCTGAAACCAATGAGATTCGAACTGGAGACCTATGGCGACCGGAGACCAGTACTCTATACCATCTGAGCACTATGCTGGACGGCGATCCCAATTTTCGGACGTCACAGATATGCATATTCAAAATCCAAGAATGATGAATTATTTTTAATAAGTATTTATTTCCGTATATATTAATAGAGATGATGTGAATAGGAATATTTAATAGTTAAGATTCTCGAAATGTGAACATGAATATTTAGTAGGTTGCGTGCATGCGTAATGAGGTTCGATTGTCTTTCTTTTGGCCAAAGTCGCTGTCATATCATGAATATATATTAACAACACATTTACAAACAATACAAGAATACTTTCAAAAGGCAATGGAAGATAATCTAAGCATGAATTTTAAAGGAAAAAAAAGTAGAATCATTTATATTTCATTTTATTTGATTCATTTTATTATTGTTTTATTTATACCGATCGTTTTGTCATATACAGGTCATGGCAGTGTTTTCAAGATATACGGATGCCATCAGCCCAGAGTAACTGAAGTCTCCAACGTTGTACAGGTTTTCGTCTTTTTTGTATGTAGTGTGCCACGTATCATGTATAATAATAGTAATAACAATTAGCAGTTTGTACTTAGTCAGGATGCTGTAAGTTGTTTATTTTCTTGTACATGTATGTCTATAATTATAAAGACGTCAATACTTAAGGAATATAATACTTATTGACAGGCCATAACAAAAGCAAATGTGTCGTATTCTTACCAAATAAAAATGTGCTTACGCCATCGGCGAAATCCGCTTGGGAAATTGTTTACCAAATCATCAAAAAAGGTATTTCAAACACGACTATTTCTTGTTTTGATGATTTGGTTAACAAGTGTCAATTGTGAAGATTCCTTTGATAATGAAACCTCCACTTCCACGGAACCGCCCACCCCAAGTGAGACAGACTATGTTACGAAAGCCAGTTTGGTCCCTGTCACTACACCTGACATTTCGGTATCGCCCAAGCCTTACCAAAATGCAAGTAATGTATGTGACGTTAATCAAGTATTTGTACTTTCTAATCATCCGATCAGATTGAGAGCATTTACTGGCCCTAGAAAATGCAGTGTACTGGTTACTACCAACACCAGTGCCGCTCTTTCTATAAAAATGTTACACTCCGGTGTTCAAACCGTGTACTCTTATTTCTATATAGAAGTGTTTCCAAATGAAACCCATAATTGCGCAGGTCGATATGTGTTGATATCAGGCGACTATATTGTCCCTTGTATAACAGTAGTCAGTGGAAACAAGTTAAAATTTCACTTTCAGAATACTGAGATGATACTTGATATACGCAGTGAAGATGTTGAACCGTCATCATGTTTTGGAAGCTTATCTGATAAGCTTATATTGAATAAGATAGCTAGATGTGAAGTGACCCTTTATAGAAATAATGTCAGGCAAATAGAACAAATCAAGTCATATAGTATTTGGAATTATAAAGAGGAATATATTGCAAATGATGAGGAAATTTCATATTTCGAGCACTACGATAGTTTATATTCCTTATGGTTTAATGAATATTCTTCATCATCATTTGAAGTATCTTCCTCATCATATAGTTCATTTTCCTTTTGGTTTGATGAATATTCTTCATCATTTGAAGTAGGCCTACTTTCCTCATCATATAGTTCATATGACGAGGAATATTCCTCATCATCGTTTGAAATATCTTCCTCATCATATAGTTTATATGACGAGGACTATTCATCATCATCATTTGCAATACCTTCCTCATCATATATCTTATATGACGATGATGATAATGATGACGATGACGATGACGATGATAACCACATCTTGTTCCAAGTAACTACAAACTTAATTAAATGCGAATGTAAGTGCCCTGTACCTTGTGTGTGTACCCTGGGTTATAGAGAATGGCTGTATTCGTGCACATACAGCTCAGGTGAAAACACCGCGGATTTGATAGTGTATGAACTAAATATTGAAGGTTTATCATTTGCTGACACCGGTTTGCAGATCTTAACAGATTGAAATACTTACTCTTAGGCAACAACAACATTCAGGCACTCCCTGTTACTGGTTTTCAGAGCCTTACGCAACTAGAAATACTTAGTTTAGTTAACAACTCTTTGACTAATTTGACCCCTGACATATTTGATTCATTTGATAATTTGCGTTTCCTTGACCTGAGCCATAATCAGATTCACAGACTACGTAAAAACGAGTTAAGATTACTTTTTGTACGTAATGAAATGAAGATACTTGATCTGAGTTATAATGGCCTGAAAACCTTACCACGTAAAAGTTTAACCTCGCTAAAAAAACTATGGGGAATCCTAGACCTGAGTCATAATAATCTACGTTATTTGCCAAATCCAGGTTTCCGGTCACTACGAGATATACGTGGAACACTTGACCTTAGTCATAACAAATTGGACAGTTTTCCCGGAGATGGGTTTGATGCACTAAGGGAAATTCGAGGAACCTTAGACTTAAGTCATAATAAGATGACCGCGTTGCCAATTCGATTATTCAAGCGAGTAGAACAAATAAGAAATGGAATCCTTGATCTGAGTTTCAATAACTTGGTCACGTTGCCATACCGTATATTTGATTCATTAAAGGAAATAAAAGCAACCCTCGACCTAAGTCATAATAAATTAAATAAATTACATGGGAAATTCCCCTCACTACTTATGATAAACGGGACTCTTGACCTGAGTTTCAATAACTTGGCCACATTGCCAGGTGATACATTCATTTCATTAGAAGAAATAGAAGGAACCCTTGACCTAAGTCATAATAAATTGATTACATTAACATACGCTCTATTCCACTCACTACTTATGATAAACGGGACCCTTGACCTAAGTCACAATAACCTGATGACATTTTCATATGGAATATTCCATTCAGTACAGGTATTTGATATAATCTTTGACCTAAGGCATAATGACTTGGTCATATTGTCAGATGGTATATTAACATCAATAGAAGAAATATGGGGACCTATATTTGACCTGAGTCACTATAACGCGACATCTTTGCTAGACGAAATCTTCTACTCCGTACAAATATTATTTGGGACCCTTAACCTTGACCTTGACACATTGCCAGATGGAATATTTACTTCACTGGAGGAAATATTAGGAGTTCTCGACCTGAGTCATAATAATTTGACCCAATTAACAGATGGCATATTCACCTCTCTATGGAATATTGTTGGTACCCTTGACCTGAGTCACAATAAATTGGTCACATTGCCTGATGGCACATTCACCTCAATAGAGAATATGCCAGGTATACTTCAACCCAGTCATAATGACTATGACTTAATTCTAGAACTAGGTGGAACCCTTGACCTAAGTCATAATAATTTGGTCACATTGCCAGATGGAATGTTCGCTATAGTGTCGAAAATATTGGGAATCCTTGACCTAAGCCATAATAATTTGACTATATTGCCACCAGGAATATTCGGCACACTATCTGGTATAAATGGAACCATTGACCTAAGTCATAATAATTTGATCACATTGCCGAATGGAATATTCGCCTTAGTTACGTACATAATATGGGAATGGGGAACCCTTGACCTGAGTTATAATGACTTGATCACATTGCCGGATGGAATATTCGTTTCAGAAATGTACATATTTGGAACTCTTGACTTATCTCATAATAATTTGACCTTATTGCCGGATGGAATATTCGCCTCAGTTAGGGAATTATGGGGAACCATTGACCTAAGTCATAATAACTTGACCTCAGTGCCGGATGGAATATTCGCCTCAATTGAGTTTAGCATACTCGAATCAATTGATGGTATAGTCCGGGGAACTCTTGACCTGTGTCATAATAAGTTGACCACATTGCCTGATGGAATGTTTGCCTCAATGACTGTAGTACAAGGAATCATTGACCTGAGTTATAATGACTTGATCACATTGTCGGATGGGCAATTCTTCGTTTCAGTTTTGAGCATTGACACCCTTGACCTGAGTCATAATGATTTGATTACATTGCAGGATGGAATATTCGCCTCAATTACTATAGTATGGGGAATCCTTGACCTAAGTTATAATGACTTGACCGCATTGGCGGATGGAATATTCGCCTCATCATTGATACAAATCGGGGGAAGATTTGACCTAAGTCATAATGTCTTTACCTCATTACCGGATGGAATATTCGCCTCAGTTACGTCTATAACGGGAAACATTGACCTGAGTCATAATAAATTGACTACATTGCCGGATGCAATATTTGCCCCGGTTATAGAGGGAACCCTTGACCTAAGTCATAATGACTTTATCACACTATCAAATGGAATATTCAGCAGACTAAATCGTTTTTCTGGAGCCCTTGACCTTAGTTATAATACCTTGTTAACAGTATCAGTAAGTGTATTCAATTTAATGCAAGACCTGAAATACCTTGATCTGAGTCACAATAAATTGACCATACTACCAGGTCACATTTTTGCACGATTTGACAAATTGCTGTTACTAAGATTAAATGGTAATCAGTTGAAGATAAATTCAAGGTTAAATTTCAGTTCTCTCTCTGCATTAGAAGTACTTGACTTTAGCAGGAATTCCATACAGCAAATTCCACATGATTTATTTCAGCTTACTTCAAATTTGTCAAGTTTAGATGTATCTTCAAACAGTTTACAAACTATCCCGCATGGTGTATTTGAAACTCTTGGCGTATTGAGTTATTTGAACATAAGCGCAAACGTACTGACAACTCTACCCTCATTTGAAGCATTAGAAAAGTTGCTTGTGTTGGATATTAGCGAGAACAAACTTAAAAACTTAACATCAAAAACGTTTCATGGACTGGGTAATTTGTAATATCTGTTTCTCTCCAATAATCAAATTTTAGAACTACCCAATTATATTTTTCGTTACATGCATGACCTGCAAGTTATAAATATCTCTAAAAATGCTATGCAAAGAATCGAGTATAAAGTCTTCTATACAAATGTTGAAACAATTGACCTCAGAGGAAATGGGTTGTACAAAATAACGCGTAAATCTTTCAATAATTTACGAAGTTCTATTGTTTTGGTAGACAAATCTTCAGCCTGTTGTTTTATTGATACTGCGCAATGCATATCTGCAGAACCACGACCTGAGTATCTAACTTGCAATAGAATGTTGCCCAATTATTCAATTAGGATTTCAATGTGGATTGTTGGGCTATTTGCATTTGTATCAAATGGAATTGCTTATTACTTGGGGTCACGTAAAGAATCCGGAAACAAAGTACAAACCCTATTAATATCACACCTGTCATTATCAGACCTCATCATGGGTGTCTGCATGCTCATTTTAGTTATTGCCGATTTGTACTATGAGGAGTTCTTTCCATCATATGTACATATTTGGCGACAAGGGTTTGTCTGTAAACTTGTCGGGTTTTTGTCAATATTATCTAGTGAGGGATCGGTATTCTTTATTACATTGATAAGCATTGATCGGGTACTAGGGATAAAATACCCATTTGGTGGTCACCGATTAACAACAAATCTGGCTCGAATTTCAATTGCATTCGCTTGGTTGGTAGGCATATTGGTCAGTGTCATTTCCATCGCTTTTTCAAGTGATGACGGCGAAATCTTTGGTATTTCTGAAGTATGCATTGGTATCCCAATAATTCGTCGAGCCTCAACCCAGCGGATGAATGAATACATAACGATTAATCTGACTGAAATTGATACCATAACAATTGCTGACGTTCCGGTGGGACATGCAGGGCTTTTGCAGGGAGATAATATCACTGTACATCAAAACACAATTAAAAAAAATCTCACTTATACATTTGCTGAAATTACAGGCAGCCGAACTTCCCCAATTTTTTCCATTGTGATATTTATTGGGGTGAACCTTTTATGTTTTATTGTAGTAGCAGTTTGTTATGTTGAAATATTTCGATCTGCACGAAATTCATCAAAACAGGCGGCTAATGCCCTAAGGGAGTGTTCAGAAATACTTTGGTGGGGGGGCTGGTAAAAGGGAGGGGGCCAAAAAGTTTTGGACCTTAAAGAGGGGACCAAAAAGTTTTAGGTGGTAGGAAAGGGGGGGTCAAAAAGTTTCCCCCTTTAAAAACCTAAAATTTTTGCGCGCTTCGCGCGCATTGAGACCCTCTATATCACTTTTAACATGGGCAAGTTTGGGTTTTCAGTGCTTTTTTTTGAAAAAATGATGCCACTTAGTGTACACATATCTATTATTTAATATAACATTAAAGATGATCAGCAACATGCAACATCTGGGTTGTTTAAGAAATACTGGCACTTTTTATCATAGAATTTTATATCTCTTCAAAGTAGGCTACAAACATGATTATGTAACAATCTGATCAAAATACAACTAAATCAAGAAAAAATTGCAAATAAATAGTTTACTATTTCTCATTGCAAAATTATTTTGTACACATAGGCCCATGGGTAGATTTACCATAACACAGAGTGGGCACAGGCCCAGGTGCCGCGGTCTTTGGGGGCCAAAACTGATACCTGTGTACATTTGCGTGACCAAATTAATCTCATACTTGACCATTTTAACTTTTTGCATAAATTAGTTCCAATCTTAACAATATTTGACCATTCAAGCTTCAATATGGCCAATTTTTTTGCGCGGTTCACGCGCATTTGTACTATCATAATAGCCACGGATCCCAATTATATGCTGAGGTGCCTATGAACCTCCAAATAAATCCTCTATTTCATTTATCCCTGTAAAATCAGATAAACACCATGATTTGGGACAAATTTAAATTAAGTATAAAATGAAAATTTCATTGTGCTTGTATTTCATGCGCAATTGTCCCACCGAGAATGTTTCAAACATTTGCCTTCCTCAATGACATGTGAACCAGATACCACACCACTGGAAACAACATTATTAAGTATAATGTTTGTTATATGATAATGGGGGGGGGGGGGTAAAAAAAGTTTTGTCTGTCAAAAGAGGGGGTCAAAAAGTTTAGCGGTCCATCGAGGGCGGGTCAAAAAAGTTTTCGAGTGAAAAATTTGAGTTAGACCAGCCCCCCCCTACCAAAGTATTAATGAACACTCCCTAAGCATAAAAGATGAACTTCGCATGGCAAGGAACATGTTTGTGATTGTGTTCACAGACTTCTGTTGTTGGGTGCCTTTGTGTACTATGTGCATCCTTGCACAGGGTAAAGTTATTGAGATACCACCAGAAATGTACGCATGGATAATAGGCCTCATACTTCCTATAAATTCATCTATAAATCCATTTTTGTACGTGATTCATGGTGAGATATCAGATTATTGGAAGAAGAAAAAGAAAGAGAGAAATGCAAGAGAACAACTAGAGTTAGAAATGGAGCAACGCAAAACTAAGCAATGGAACAACCCATCTTTCAGCTCGTAGTAATAGTTCGACAATTACACTCATAGACAGTTAATATTTATGTAATATTCAACACGCCATGATAAGTGGTTAGGGCTCGGTCACCCACCTTCGCACAGTATTTTTTATGGAGTCTGAGAGCAGATCAGACTCACCAAATTGCATTCTGAATAAGAGGAACGTCCTTCTGATATTAAATAATTTTAGATTATTTTAATTCGCGATGTAATACAAATTTTATGGCAAATTATTATTTTCATTCAATCATTCTTTATTAATAACATCATAAAAATACATCAAAATTAACAAAATAATGTACGAACACCCCCAGGACACGCTGAAAACCTGCGCTAGCAGGCCATCAAGCAGGCAGGAGGGCCTTAAAAAGGCAACACAAAACACAATATAAAAATACAACTATTATAAAATACAAATGCCAATAATGTTTTAACACAGCAAATGAGGACGTGGGGAGAGATGCAAAGCAGCAAGCAAAGGAGGGGGGGGGGGGCTAGATTGTAAAGCTGCTGAGTAGCGCGATCTTACTAATCTCCCGGAGAATTGCTTGAAGAATTTGGCTCCTGGTGTCGCGCAATCTCCCCACGTTCTCACTTGTAACCAGTCCTCTGGACCCAATTTCAAAACAGTTCAGATAACATTTGAACCCTTTTTGGATGATATCAGATTGCAAATTTTGGTATTTGGAAAATTTACGCACGTGAGCGTTTTGGATGTTTGTTTCGGAACGGTTAGCTCGTAAATATGAATGGACTTTTTATGGTTGTCAATGATGATAAGATCGGGTTTTTGAGCAGTAGGCAGGATATTTGGTGGAAGAGTGCCGCCTGTTATTGTGTATCCGGGGAGTTCGGCAAAATAATACAATTGTCACAAATAATACAGCATATTATTAATATGTGTGAGGATACTACTGTGCCGCCAGATATACCTGCTTTGCTGGAGAGACACAGAACAATAATTGTTCAAAACATGGAGGAGGGTTTGAGTGTTGTGGCATAACTTGCATTTCGCATTGACTCTTTTACCCCAAGTTCGAAGGTTGGTGAAAGTGGGTAAAAAGTCAATGCAAGATTTAACAGAAAAACTCAAGACCCACTGGACAAGTTATGGATCATCGAGTTCCAAGTAAGGTCACTGTTCTCAGCCTCAATAAGTTTTAGCATGTTACCCTGGGCAACAAGGGGCTGGATATAATTTCTCCATTCCCTTTGTTTTTCACACGTGAGTTCCTTTTTGATGCTTTCCTTGACCACCTTCCATTTGGGCCTGATTTCTTCAGTAGCAGAATCTTGGACTGCGTTTGCGCAGACAGTGAGGTAGATGGCGCTCCATCGTTTACTCCCAAAATACTTCATTTTTTGCTTCCAAGTGGACTCCCGAGTGATTTTACAATGAAGAGCGTGAATCACTCGTTCATCTGCTTTCACGAGACATCTTGCATACGATAATGTATGAGCTTCTAAATAGATGTCAGAAAGTGTTGGGAGGGATAGCCCATCAGGGCTGTAAAGAACAGCTGGTGTGGATCCAAATTTGGCAACCCCAAGCCAAGATTTTATAGCATTGGTGTGAAGGCACATCAACTGGGTGTCGGATAGTTCATGGACTGAGAGCAAATAGCGTAAAGTATTGAATGTACACTCTGAGTTTTATATGTAATAAAAAGCGCAGCACAGTCCTCGAAATAAATTTTTATAAATCTAATGATATACACTTAAAGAGTATGTAGCAGGCATGGCAGGGGGAAAAGCCGTCCATCATTTGAAAATTTTGACCTTTCGTATTGAAGACATGTGGTAAAAATGTATATGTAAAAATATTATAATAATAGTGGATATTATTGTATCAAGGATTTAAATATCTGTCCCATTGGTAGTAAGTGTAAACATGGCAAATTTTAATTTGAATGCGCCGGAAGGTCACCTACCAATCTTATTACCCATGTCTACTCTTTTAATGTTACGCTTCAGTTGACTAAATTCTCACCATTTCTAAGCATATCGTATCATCACCAAATATATATTTTATATACATTGAATCGCTACCTACATTTTTCTTAATCCTTTTTTCACCCCTCAACCCCTCCTTCACTCCCTCACTTGCCCCTTGAAACATAATTTATTGAATAGGCCTATAACCATCAGCTCTAAAGACACCTGCAGGCAAGTCAGCTGGTCCGGATGAGCTATCATCGGACACTGTTGGTATTCTTCAACTTACAGCACGCATTCTCCCTATCATGAATGACATACTCGCTGGCAAAGAACCTCCACAGATATGGCGACGCTCAATCATAGTCGCGATCCCCAAAGGAAATAGCGCTCTCCTAACCAACCAACGCGGACTTAGCCTTATGTGTGCCAATGCCAAGTTATTCAATCGCATACTTCTGATACGACTGCGGGAACGCATGGAGATGCTACTTTCACCTTGGCAGGCAGGATTCCGACCCGAACGGAGTACAGTTGAGCAAATCATGAGTCTACGTATGTCAATTGATGCATGCCAGTCTAGGAAACGAAGTCTAGTGGTGATTTTTGTAGACTTTTCCAAGGCCTTTGACTGTGTTGATCGAGAAGCCTGAAAAGCCATCCTGGCTTTCTACAACACTCCTGCGTCTTTCATCAATGCAATTATGTCCCTATACACAGACACCGCTGCACGCGTCCGCACATCATCGGGCTACACCGACGAATTCGACACAACATCGGGAGTACTTCAGGGAGACACTCTAGCCCCTTACTTATTTGTCATCGTCATGGACTACATAATGCGCACATCTCTTAAACCCGACGACGGCTACACTGTGAGAAGGCGCATGTCCTCACGACACCCTGCTATCAGAATCCCTGCTCTCGCATACGCCGATGATGCCGCACTGCTTGCAGATAGTGGAGAGGCTGCCCAGCGCCAATTGCAACGGTTCGAGTCAGCATCCGCAAAAGTTGGCCTTCGCCTTAATGCCAGTAAAACAAAAGTCATGTTTATTGGCGACACTCCTCACATGGACATTCACACAACATCGGGTACCACCCTGATGGTCTGCGATGACTTTAATTACTTAGGCTGTAACGTGGCAGATAACACTAGTGCTTTCCAGCGAAGGAGACAGGTTGCATGGGTCGCAGCTCGGCGACTTACCACTGTGTGGAATAGTACGGCCAGCGATGGCGCCAAAATGCAACTCTTCAAGTCCACTGTCGAATCTGTTCTCCTATACAGCTGTGAAGCTTTGGTTATCACAGACACATTGGGCAATTCTGTTGACGCTTCTCACCGTGCCCTGATGCGCTACTGCCTTGGAGTGCATTTTCCAGATCGCCTATCAAACGACAATCTGTATGCCCGGGCAAAAGTTGCACCTGCGACATTGACACTCACGCGCAACAGGCTACGGCTTGTGGGCCACGCAATAAGGAGACCGGAACTGCCACTTTCCATCATTCTCCATCCTAACAATCAGGCCACAGAAGCCTATCGCCGTGGTGGAGCACTTCGCCGCACATATCTAGCTCAGCTCATAGGCGATCTCAACACCATTAACTTGACAATCAAGGACGCCTTCAGAGTAGCGCAAAACCGCACTGAATGGCAGAGACTTGTGGGATCTGTTAAATAATTGTATATTATAACTCTTTCAGTCACAACGCCTCATGTTCTTGAACTTGAGTTGCGTCACCTTAGTAGTAGTATAACCATGATAACAACATTATTCGCCGTAGAAGTGACGTAATTCATCGAATTAACTATCATAGCAATAGATGAATACAATTTTGAATATGTCGCCCTGCACTACAACGTTCACGCGGTACATTTGCATTGAACCATAGATGTCAAAGAAAGGCTGATCACTCGCGCCTATAAGATTAGTGTCTTTGAAAAGAGTGGTATTGTATTCAATCTATGTTTGCTGACATGCACAGGTGATTAGTGCAATCTGCTTGTAGTGCAGAGCGATCTATTCAAAAATTGTATTAATCTATTGCTATGGTTAATCTGATTATTACGTCACTTCTACGGCGAGTACTGCGAAAAAGTTAATTATAGAAAGTGACACAGATAGACCTATATACCTGGCAGCAATGACACGTTGTTACGGGTAATCGATCAGCAACTCTATTAAATTAAGATGGGTGGTAAATAAATTGTACATCGACGGTGAAGTGTGCTTTTGTGTGCATGCGACAAGTCAAGCACATCCTTGGGTTGTATCAGAACAAAGGGTACCTCTCGCACGTGTAGGCGCTTTCACGTGACTTTTTTTTTAAAATCCTTGAAAAGTACTTATTAAAAAGAGGTTTATTTAATCCATAATAATTGACAGTTGAACTATGATAATCCCTATTCAATCCTGTATAATGCAGGAAACTAATTAGCACATTACTCAGACTAGCAATTTTGCAGAAATATCAAGGTATCATTTACAAAATTATCCATATCTTGAAAAGTTTTGAAGCTTATTGTCCCGTGCTTACATTTGTATTCAAATCATGAAATGTCAAAAATTTCGACTTGTTCCTGGGTTTGTCGGAACGGGTCACTAATGTGTTATGCATGTATTGCACAATTCATGTGGAAGAAATAAGCTACATTGGACGAGTACCGGATGGGGTTGTGGGGGTAAAGAGGCGATAACAATACCTACGCCCTTGGTTGTTTAACGCATCCGATTCAATTCAATAATAGGCCTAGGCTCAGCTGTCTACCAATTTTGGAATCTAATAATATGAGTTACAAAATAGATTTCTACCAAACTCTATACCATGACTTTATTGTTATGCAAACCGACAGACTTGAACCGAGCCCATTGGAAAGAAGGTCATTCCCTTTGACGATGAAATAAAAACCTCGCAAAAAGTAACGCGGTCGTTACAAATACGTTCAATTTCGTTCAATATTAATTTTATTTTATTTTATTTTTTTATTCATCTGGCAATTAACAACAAAATTGAGACAAAACAACAAATTGGGTCTACTGAGCTGCCGGGGAACACTGAAAGCACAAAAGAGCACTGTCTCCATAAGGCGCAGCGCTCCCAACTCAGCAGACCACACACATACAAACCATATTAGAAAAAAAAGGCATCAATACAAATTAATCATCATGCTCCATATAGTGAGATTTGAGTTGAGATTTAAAAGTAGACTTGCTACAGGTGAGATATGAGTCTCTGATATCGAATGGAATTGAAGACCATAACACTGGGAAATTAACTAAAAGACAGTTTTTGTAAGCATCCGTTTTAGGAGTGATTGATTGTTTACAAATTAAAGCTTCATGTCTTGTATTAATACACCACCTGGAAAAAAGAAAGGGATTGGCATTTATAGTAAAACAAGCGAATGAAACAGACAAATAAGTTCTTCTAGTTTCAAAGTTGTGAGATTTAGAGTTCTGAGTCTGTCCTCGTATGATTGACCCCCCCCCCTACGTTGACAAAGAATTGACCAAGCTACACGATCTATTGTTGGTCGAAGTAGCTAAAAATTCGCGTGTATTCACATCATCACAATGTATTGCAACCTTTAAATTCAGGGATTTTTTCTTTAAAAAATACTGCTGTGTTGTTAATATTGACCGAAATTAGGCGAATGGGTATCAAAATGCGCTTGCATTAACCACCTGTCTTTTAATAGTTCTGAAGCTATAGACAACGGATACGTTACTTTTTGTGAGGTCTTTATATTAGATTCGGTTGATGATAAATCACAGAACGTAAGAATATCGTCATGGTAGCGGAATCAGTTCGAATATGATATCGCTATTAAATTGACATAAATGTCCTATGAATAGACCTATTTTGTGATGCGGTTATTGTTAGCAACTTTGATATACCAAGAAAACCAATTAAGTAAAATGTATGTAGTGATTCAATGTATTAAAAAACTAATAGTGATTCAATGTATAGACCTATCTACCAAAAAAACGTTGACAACGTAAAGAAATAAAAAAAAAAAAAAAAACCCACCTCGGCTCACTTTTTGAAACTTGGTCCCATTTGTAAAAGTTACTGATTTAAACATATTTATATAAATTTTAAACATATCCAGAAGTGTTATGTATCTTTAATGTGCAGATGCGATATTAATTTGTAAGCTTTCTGGAACGACCTGAAAGGTTATTATCTTGTTCTTGCATGGTAAGCCAATATCCTATTATTTATAATAATCATGATTAACGATTGAATTAAACGAATAACAAGTAGGCTTGTAATCTTGTTGGAAACGCTGTATTCTGTTGAAATAAAATAAAAACACTGATTTGCTGTTGGTGTTCAAAATGGGACCAAGTTTCAAAAAGTGAGCCGAGGTGGGTTTTTTAAACTTGCTGATTTCTTTACGTTGTCAACGTTTTTTTGGTAGATTTCTTTTCTTTTTTATGAATGTAGCCAAGCAGCTCCAAGCTTGGAAAGCCATCAGGTTACGAAGTGCTCCATAAAACGAAAAATAGATGTTTGAAGTTGCTATTCTTGATTCATTAAAAAATAAATAGGCCCTAATTAAACAAAACTTTATCAGTCGTTTACTTTTAAAACTTGCTCGTCACGCGTGACTGTAATGTTAAGAGGCGTATACAATGATCAATATACATTTTAATACTAGTATACTTTAATTATTCAAGGTTACGTAAATATGTAAAGAAAATATAAATATGAACAACACACACCCAATGTTGACAATGCCAGAGAGACACAGAGAGTAAGTCCGATTTAGGCCTACTTCAAGTCGGAACTGGTAAATGCGCATATATTTAAGCCTATACTAAATGCCCCGACTAGGCAAGATAATCGTGTTTTAATGTTTGTGGTTCTTTGTAGCCCTGCGGGGCAATCTACTTGGCGGATTTCGCGGTTTGTAGTTCTTTATAGCCCTTCGGGGCAACCTAGTTGGATATTCCTATTAAGCGGCGATTGTCGGCGATCTTTCATGGTTTGTCGTTTTCATCAAGCCCTGCCCTCAATCGGGAGCTAATTTATAGTTTAAGCTTGTTAGATATCCATATTTCGTGGTTTGTGGTTCTTTGCAGCCCTATGGGGCAATCTAGTTGCATATCCACATTTCGCGGTTTGTGGTTCTTTATAGCCCTGCGGGGCAATCTAGTTGGATATCAATATTGAGCGGCAGTTGTTGGCGATCTTTCGCGGTTTGTGGTCTTAATTTGTTGGATATCCATATTTCGCGGTTTGTGGTTCTTTATAATCGATAGGCCTGCGGGCAATCTAGTTAGATATCCAAATATCGCGGTTTGTGGTTCTTTGTAGCCCTGCGGGGCAATCTAGTTGGATATCACTATTAAGCGGCGGTTGTCGGCGATCTTTCGCGGTTTATGATTTTAATTTCCCTTATCAAGCCCTGCCCTCTATCGGGAGAATTTATAGTTTAATCTTGTTGGATATCCATATGTCGTGGTGTGTGATTCTTTGTAGCCCTGCGGGGCAATCTAGTTGGATATCCAAATTTCGTGGTTTGTGGTTCTTTGTAGCCCTGTGGGGAAATCTAGTTTGATATCAATATTCAGCGGCAGTTGTTGGCGATCTTTCGCGGTTTGTGATTTTAATTTATGAGAATTTATAGTTTAAGCTTGTTAGATATCCATATTTCGTGATTTGTGGTTCTTTGTAGCCCTGTGGGGCAATCTAGTTGCATATCCAAATTTCGCGGTTTGTGGTTCTTTATAGCCCTGCGGGGTAATCTAGTTGGATATCAATATTGAGCGGCCGTTGTTGGCGATCTTTCGCGGTTTGTGGTCTTAATTTGTTGGATATCCATATTTCGCAATTTGTGGTTCTTTATAATCGATAGGCCTGCGGGCAATCTAGTTGGATATCCAAATTTCGCGGTTTGTGGTTCTTTGTAGCCCTACGGGGCAATCTAGTTGGATATCTCTATTAAGCGGCGGTTGTCGGCGATCTTTCGCGGTTTGTGATTTTAACTTCCCTTATCAAGCCCTGCCCTCTATCGGGAGCTAATTTATAAGCTTGTTGGATATCCATATTTCGTGGTGTGTGATTCTTTGTAGCCCTGCGGGGCAATCTAGTTGGATATCCAAATTTCGTGGTTTGTGGTTCTTTATAGCCCTGTGGGGAAATCTAGTTTGATATCAATATTCAGCGGCAGTTGTTGGCGATCTTTCGCGGTTTGTGATTTTAATTTATGAGAATTTATAGTTTAAGCTTGTTAGATATCCATATTTCGTGGTTTGTGGTTCTTTGTAGCCCTATTAAGCGGCGGTTGTCGGCGACTTTTCGCGGTTTGTGATTTTAATTTCCCTTATCAAGCGCTGCCCTCTATCGGGAGCTAATTTATAGTTTAAGCTTGTTGGATATCCATATTTCGTTGTTGTTGGCGATCTTTCGCGGTTTGTGATTTTAATTTGTGAGAATTTATAATATTTATTCCAAATTATAATTTCAGTTTGAGCTGTGAACAGAGCCACTGATAAATGTGTTTTAAATGACGAAGATGTCATGATAGTCAGGCACGGTGAAAGCATTTGGATGGTGAAAGTAGGCCCTATGCCTAGGCCTAAATGTGTATAAAAAATCAAACATGTTTGTTTGATGAAAAAAATATAATATCACAATAGCAATGGATGTTCGAAATGGTGTTATTCTTGATTTATGACAATAAATTGGTTAATAAAACATTTAAAAAAAGTGGTGGGAAGTTTCGAACTTGAGCAAAAATTCATAAATGGATTAGAAGTCCATGGCCTTAACCGCTTCGCCACGGGGACGTCCCGATATAACGACGTGTGAAAGTGGAGTATTTATTAATATGAATGTATGCTGTGGTCCGGAAAGAATAAAAGAATTGTGAAAAACTTGATTTTTTGGCGAATGGGATCCAGAATTTGTATGTAGGGTATCTAGGAAAATGCTAGGGTATATTTGAAAGTAAATCTCAAAAAGTAGTGCGCCAGTGACAGCCATGTATGGCTGTAGCAGTGACGAAAGATTCTGGATATCAGTATTATTAGCTATGATTTGCCACTAATTTTGGCTATGAAATACCACGTGAAATAAAGCAAAAATGTTTGTTTATTATCAAACAATCGGATGGACTCTAAGATTGGTGTAACTTTTTGAATTAATGAGTTATTAAAATATTACACTTTGGACAGTAAATAAGATTTAGCATGGTTTTAGATATATTTTGTACCCAGCGAAAAATATCATAGAACAATAGCGTTTTGTTTCGTGTAAATATAGTCCCGCGGTGCATCTGTTTATTCTTCTTTTTCAGTCGTTTTTTTTTAAAACTTGCTGGTCATGCTACCGCGTGATTCTAATATTTGTGATTAGATTATTGTCAGCGACTTTGATATACCAAGAAAACGAATTAAGTAACATGGTAAAATGTATGTAGTGATTCGATGTATTTAAAAAAAAAACGTCTAACGATTCAATGTATTTAAAATGAACGTAGCAATTCAATGTATTTAAGTAATAAAAAGTTGTATTAGAAAGCACTATCGGGAAAAAATCGTAGGAGTATTAAACTTAAAAGTGTAGTATTTGTCTATAAAAATCTCACTAGTATTTGTTGCAAATGTAAACTTGAAAGTATAGTGCTGAAATATTAAATGTGAATCACAATCAATAATATTACATGTTTCTATATATTCTCATTTTAATAAATCACTTTACACCTTACAACACCATGGTTTGTTTCTTTTCTTACCAGTCCCATGAGTGTTTCTAGATATTCCCACCACTTTACACTGTACCACACCATGGTTAGTTCTTTTCTTACCAGTCCCATGAGTGTTTCTAGATATTCTCATCACTTTACACTGCACCACACCATAGTTAGTTCTTTTCTTACCAGTCCCATGAGTGTTTCTAGATATTCTCATCACTTTACACTACACCACACCATAGTACACCACATTTCGCCATACTGCATTTTAGAAACGCTTGCTGTTAGAATAAGAAAAATTTTAATGCTAATTTATTGCACATTCTAGGGAAGCGTGGTTACCGTTTTGAAATAACCGAGTGAGAGGGTTTTCAAGAAAATATTTTTCCTGTCAAAACTGAAGCATCCTCTGTATAAAAGAAAATTTGAATATTAACTGCACATCATATATAACGATTCGTGATACCCAATTGTGGCATATTTGATGTCGTTTACGAGGCAGAGAATTTTATTTAAATTTTATATACGCCAAAATATTTTTTTAATTGAGCGAGAATGACGATAAAAAAAACCTTGAAAATTCCATGTAAGAATGACATTAGACCCAACCAATGATTACTGTTTCGTTTTTATGGTAATCTAATGTTTTATTTCCTGAAATAAAATTAGGGTCGAATGTGGATTTATTGTATAAATGATGAAAACATCGACGTGTATACAAGAAGAAAAAAAAAAAATGGTAGGCCACGCCACACCGACATACTTTTAGTATACGGCGAGCACGTGCGAGTCAAAATCGATATAATGTATGAAAAAACTATTGTGCGTAGGCTCATTTATTGAAATTGTATATAGAACACGCAATTATCAACAATGGAGCGCTATTAATACACATTCATGTTTTTAAACAAATAAAATTCCAAAACATGGTAGGTTTTCTGTCTTTGCTTGTCACGTGGTATGTTGAAGTAATGAAGTTGTGATTATATTTTTAAATTTTCATCATGACACCATCAAGCCTTTACGGACGAGCGGTCTAAGGCGCTGGTGTTATGTCAATACTGTATAGTACTGCTCAGTGCATGGGTTCGAACACCACCGGCGCCTCTGCAAAAATAATTTTTTTTTTTTTAATTTCATATTATGTTAGGGAAATGTGGCTGGGAGAATGTATGTATGGCGAAGAGTGGTGTGACACCATAGTTACAATGTACCACACCATGGTAAGTTTCTTTTCTTACCAGTCCCATGAGTGTTTCTAGATATTCTCATCACTTTACACTGTACATTGAGGTAGAAATGGATAGAGCGCAATGCTCCCCGAAAAGATGAGTCGTCTGCTCAAGATTACTTGTTGCCGGTTCGTAATAAATCAAACCCTGAATTGCCCGCTATGAAATAACACACCGTTCTAAAAGCAGCACAAATCTTACCAAATTAGCCAAGAGATCTTCTTTTTGTGTATAAATACACGAAGTTGAACAAATCATGTATTAAAACGCATTAAATTTCACAATGTACCATTGTTTAATCAAAACAAGAAATGTCTTTAAAAAGACAACGCCATGGATGAAGATCATGTTTCATAATTTTGCATTGCAAGTACTTGGAAAGCTAGTAAATTTGAATGTTTGGCACAACTAACCGGGTGCGAAATATTGGCATTTATTGGTAAATACCACCAATGACATACTAGGAAATACTCAAAATTTTCATGTCGAAAGCTGAATTGGAAAATGTGTGCTAAATTGGTCTACATTTAATTCATACTTGTAACAAACGGCTCAATTGAAATCACATCCTCTGAGTTTTACAACAATCCAACAATCTATATTCAGATAACCTTAAGAATGTTTGCTGCTTAATTAAGGGATTTCATATCAACCACATTTCATGACAATCCAATTATCTATTATCAGTAACTGTTAACCTTGATATTGAAGCATGGTAATTAATTTTAGATATATTTATTCGCAATGTATAGTTTACTGGTAGTTACAATCACATCATAAGGCCACTAACAGTCAATTTTGAGTTTCCCGTCACATAATTTCTGAAAACAAGTGAGGTAACTTTTTCATTATTCATTATTTTTCTGCCTTTCGTTATATGACTAACACGAATGTAAAATGTGTTGTTATTTGCCACTCATTCACTTGAAGATGGATGTTTAGCCCTAATGAGATTCATTCAAAAGTATATTAAAAATAGTCACAATAATGAATTCAAGTGAGGGTCAGAAAATGAAGTGAGGGCGGTGACAGGAAACTCATAATCGACTTTCACTGGCTTAAATCAAAAAGACTGATTACTCAATCCCAGGGATTCCCGGTTGCTCTACACGTACCAAAAATGTATAAAACCAAAGCCACTATCTACCCCAATTACTGGTATCCCCCCCTCGACGACTAGTGTCACTCCCAACATCAATTAGTGTTGGTAGTAGTGCACTATTTATACCCAACTTTGGTCAGATCAGGGAATGGTCAGATAATGCTCATTATTATTGTTTAATTAGTGGTCACACTTTACTTGTCAATGCTTGTTGACAGCTTATCAGTAGTCAGATCAGCAGGGGTGCAGTATCCTTTTTCATAGAGCAAAATTGTTCAAAATGTTCTAAAAACCTTATTTTTGAACGGATTTTAATCGTTAACAAAGCAAAATGTATGTTTAATATATTAATTATTTCATTAATAGCAATTTCCTAAATTTCCATCCATAAATAACCACAGAGCATTATCTGTTTACAAAATAAGTGTTTATTTTCAATTAGCCATCTTATCAGTAAAACTGATAGGAGGCCAAATTATAGTCAAATCAATTAGCCATCTTATCAGTAAAACTGATAGGAGGCCAAATTATAGTCAAAAACAGATTCTTTGTCTGGTAGTCCCGGCAACCCAGTCTATATGTGGCTCAGTTGTAAACATACACAACACAAACTGACTGTGAAGGAGCCTATATGCACGTAAACAACTTTCTAGTACATGTATAATAAAATCCGCTTTTGAGTATAATAAAGAAAGTCATGCATTGGCAACATGAAGGAAATACCTATTGCTAACTTGGTAAAATGCATACTCGTAGCCCAACCTTGTACATCATAGCACCCAGTTTGGGTTTGTAGTTTCGAAATGTTGCAATTAAACATTAGTTCTTTCAAATATGAAACGCTAAAACACAAATCTAGAACAAACAATCATTATATTTAGAAAGATATAGCAAACTTTCCATGATAGAGATTGGACCCAAGACAAAGTACACCCAACTTAGGTGACAATTCGGAATTAAGCCATGGCTGGAAAAACTGCTGAATAACAAATGCAAGCACGCCTGAATCTGGTATTTCATCAGTGTTGCCACACTAACTCTACCCCCTTTTCGAAATTTCGCCTTCAGCGCCACATGGCAACGGGCAAATGAATTAGATTTAGGAGCGTGCTTGCCTAGCGCCTTTGTTATTCAGCATTTTTAGATAAAACAATGGTACACAGTAAAGTTGAATATGCTAAAACATGTAATTTATTTAATTTTATTAATCTATACATGCTGGAGTAAATTCAGTTCCCATTTTAGTTGTATTTGATGCTGATTTTGTTAGGTCCCTTCATTTCGCAATGGCTAGCTCTAGCTCAGTGTGTGATTGTCAATGAAACGGCAACATACCAGCTCGAGTCAGCCAGGATGTCTCGAAACTGCCAACTTGCGACTTTATGCTCATTTTGTGGTAGCGGGTCCCCATTAGGTTTCCTGAGGAGAGAGCAAAATGAGGCTCTTCCTATCGTGTCCCGATAGGTACCGACGGCTCTTTCTATCGTGTCCCGATACGCACCGATGGCTCTTTCTATCGTGCCCCGATAGGTACCGATAGCTCTTTCTATCGTGCCCCGATACGTACCGATGACTCTTTCTATCGTGACCCGATAGGTACCGATGGTTCTTTCTTTCGTGACCCGATAGGTACCGATGGCTCTTTTTTATCGTACCCCGATAGGTACCGATGGCTCTTTCTATCGTGCCCCGATAGGTACCGATGGCTCTTTTTTTATCGTACCCCGATAGGTACCGATGACTCTTTCTATCGTGCCCCGATAGGTACCGATGGCTCTTTTTATCGTACCCCGATAGGTACCGATGGCTATTTCTATCGTGCCCCGATAGGTACTGATGGCTCTGATCGCAGGTCAATTGTTTTTTCTGATATATCCGGTCACTCATATCATTATACACAGAAGCTCACTGGTAATCAATATATTGTTTATTCAATTTTACGGTTGGCCAGCATCTTCAGCTTATTATAGTTGTCATTATCTTATTCACACTTGAATAATGACACTGAAAGTGGTGATTCACTGTTTATTCATAGACCCTATGAGGAGTCTTTTAGTTGTTGTTGTAATGTGTTGTCCTACCATGGGAGTTTTATTTAATGTAGTCCTACTGGGGGACATGCGTTAACATGTAATTTTATGGGAGAGGAGCTTTTTCTCTTTTTTTACTGTGTAGTCCTACAAGGATGGGGATAAAAGTAGTCCGACAGGGCAAATTTGTGTTACTGTGTACACCTACCAGTGGAGGAAGAGGTCGTTGTTTATACGGTCAATGTAGTCCTACAGTAGAATAGACCTACTGTTAGTACCACGTGGAGGAGAGTTTAGTCACATTTTTAGTCACTGTACAGTTGTACGGGAAACTTTTATTCTGAACGGGAAGGGGATTCCTCCCCTCACATCGTCAGCATGGCCACAACGTGTAAAGATTTCCAGTCAAATTTACTAACAAATAAAGTCCGAACTCTGTGCATTTACAAACTAGTGTTAGTAAATGATAAGGATATTATTTCCACCTCATTCTTCCTGGTTGGTGGTGGGGGATTACTGTTTCGTCTATCTTTTAATATCTGAAAGAAACTTTGGGGACCTATGTGGACTTTTATTATAAATTGCAAAAATCCAGACCGTCTTACAAGAAAAATGGTAGGCTGACCAGGCTCCCTATCTTACAATCTTTTTATTGTTAATTCTATACCCGATATGTTGCGCTTATGAACATAGCTTCGTATTTCAAAACGGCTACTTAACAATTGGTGGGCGAGCGGATTAGCCCCTCGAAACTATAAACTGACGTTTTAGGTCGATAGCCATGCTATCGGCAGGCGGCGTGCGTTCGAGGCTCACCTCTCCCAAGTTTAATTTTGTGATAATTTTATTTTAGGGAAATGGAGCCAGGCGAAATTATGTATGACGTGGGGAGGAGTGGTGTACTTATGTTATGTCACGAGACGAGGTCATTCTACTGTTTCAAGGTAGGTATGTTGCCTATGGATAAGTGTATGCCAAATCTCTTTATTTTCTGTCATATAAGCATCATCTTCACAAATGCCGACATAATTAAAAAACTTATTATACCACAATCAATATCACAATAAAAATTCAGACATCCCTAGATTGTCTGGTTTAATCAAGGATTGTCAATTCGTTTTGAGCCGACACACATCACCTGTTTTGTCTTCTAAGCGAATAATAATGTTACACCCTTCAATGCCGCATTTGGAAATAGGTAACAATTATTTCTTGATGATAATTTTACCTTTTCAATAGAAAAATGTCTCGGATCAGAATGTATATAAAATGTATATAATTAAACCTGAGTTAAAATAAAGTGTAAATGTTGTAACATCTTCTCTGATCATGCTAATACATATATTCAAAATTAAGAAAGGATGATGTAATAATGAATCAGGTTTATGTATAGTGAGTTCCCATCATGCATCACCAGCACCTGGGGATCTCTGTATGTTGTTATCAAAATGGCACACAGTACCATAGGGGAGACCGCGTAACGTACATCAACTTGTCAGTATTCACATCTGTGATTTGCACAGAATAGATAAACAAACAAACAAACAAACAAACACTCAAATAATAATAATAATAATAATAATAATAATAATAATAATAATAATAATAAATAAATAAATAAAAGATCTCCTACTACAACTTCCTGTCAACTCCATAATTTATAACTCCATTTTTCTTTCTTTTCTGCCATTTTTTTATTGTTTTTTTGTTTTTTTATTATTTTTTTATATATATATTTTTTTTATTTCTTTATTTATTTGTTCTGGTTTTTGACAACCCTGGATAACCCAAGAAAGCCTCTATGGAGATTATTTCCATTGAGGTCCATTTGAACACCGGATGGGTTCGGAACAGTCAGGGGTTAACACCCTACTCTTAAAGCCTTAATGTACGGCGATTTCCGTCAAATTTTTCTTTATATTCAAAATGTTGAAATAATATTAGTTATAACTGACGAGAAGGATTTCTGTTCATTTTGAGCTGAAATAACAAGGTAAAGTGAAAGAAAACCCACTGGTTATTTTGGACATTAAACACGCAGTTCTATGGGAGGACATAATTTTTAAATTATGATAATATGTCGAACTTTCCTCTGTTGACCGACAAAGACAACAAATTTGGCCGATTCCATTTAGGTGCAAGTTGGGACATGTGTAAACATTACAAATATGCAAAAAAATCAGGTTTGAAAAAAATTAACCAATTTCATATTGTACGATCGTGCATTGTGGCTTTAAGTAGCCTTAACGTCCTCACTCAAGGAGGAAGTACTCTAATTTCATGGTTCATTAACCCAATTTTAGATTTATGGTTAAAAAATTATATATTTTTAAGTACCAAAATCCAGCCATTAACTAGCCAAATACCAATTTTGTTGAAGTGTTTGTTCATCAATTATCGTCACTTTCTTCCATAAAGTATCTTGCAATAATCTAATAAAGCCGTAATGTTTCTTTTATGATCCACAAATTGGGAAAGTTACCTTCAAATCAATTGCAAAAACACATAAACATAATTATAAAAATAATAATATTCTTTTCACTCCAGTGAAGTTGGGTGCGCTTTGGTTCATCCAGACTCTCCGACGTGGCCTGACTAGTAATCATGCTGATCTACATTGGAAGTTACAGAATGGGTAAAAAAAACCCCCAAAAAACAAAAAACAAAAAATTAAATAAATAAATATAAAAAAACTCATAGTTTGTATTATAACAAAACGAAATAACAAATTGAAAATAAATGTGTAGTTTTAGGCCTATAGGCCTACACCTTCTCAGACCTATTCGCAATATAAATAAATAAATAAATAAATAATAAAATAAATAAATAAAAAGATAAATAAATAAACAAATTGTATTTATTTATTACACTTTATCACTGGTATACAATAATTATAATATAACATCAAAATATATTGCACATGAATATTCAAAAGTACATACAAAAAAAGGAAGTATAGATACAATTTTGCACCAGTGAAAGGCAAGGACTAACAGGTGCAAAGCACCTCTAGGACAGTCCCACCAAAGATCAAAACAATGAGGACACCCCTCCCCCTCCCCCAAAAAACAAGACCAAAAAAAAAAAAAAACCTACACAAGCCTACAACCCGAACACATGTGTTGCAAGGATCAAAACTCTCCTCTAGTTTGTTCTTGTACCACTCAGAGAGCTGGCTCTTAAAAGAGGACATGTTGACAGTGGATCTAATTGTGAGAAGAAGTTGATTCCACAGGGGAACAATACGGTTGAAAAACGATGCCCTGTGAGATTCGGTTTTGCATCGTTTGGGAATCAACAATAGGGGGTCAGCAGATGATCTGGTGGTGGGACGGTCCTTGAGGGTGGAGTTAAAAACAACAAAATGGTTAAGATTAAGGTCATAAAGTTCCATTTTACATCTAAAAAAGAATGTGAGATCAAGGATTTCACGTCTAAAAGACAAAGGAAAGAGGTTTAATTTAGTTAACCTCTCACGATAGTCTAAATCAGGGTAATGTAGAGTATAGTTTGTTGCTCTCCTCTGGATCGCTAATTGAACAGACAGTAGTGGCAAAGGATGGTCATAGACCACAAACCTAGCTGAGGCGTGTTGGTGATGTGGAGGACACTGGAGGTAGCTGACCCCTGCAAAATGTTCCAAAATGTTCCCCTGGTCATGAGGTTTGTTGTCACTGATCACGAAGTTTGTTGTCACCAAGTTTGAGCCCAGCACCCTTAGATGTCCAGATAATACATTATTCAATTCTAAGAATTGACCTATAAAGATACTCCTGCCTCTAATTCTCCCCTGATTTTCTTGGTTTCAAACAACGCGGTACTCGAAATTATATAGCGCCAATCCGTTAATCAGCGAAATTAACGAGGTTTACGGACCTCGCTAAAAACTCCCTCCTGCTTCAAAGTCTCCCGAAATTAAATAGTTCTCGAACAATAGCGCAAAATATTTTAATTAGCATAGCGTATATTTTTCACTCCCAAAGGGTCACTTGTATTTCGCGGTAGATATCATAACTCACACACGCTGATAAGCGCAATACGCGCGTTTTCAGGACCTTTTTTTCGCTACAAACAACCTCCTGTTTCTAATTCTCCCATGATTGTCTTTGTTTTAAACAACGTGGTTTTCGAAACAATATTGCGCTATTACAGTACATAAACGATACTTTTATTGTTGATTAGCGCATTATTGTTAGAAAAAAACGCGTTAAAGGGGTAGTTTACCCCTACCGAGTAATTAAAACGAGGTATCTGACACTCACATTAATTCTCCCATGAACTACAGGGTTCCCAACAAAATCAAAAACCCTTATTGCGCCATATTTTTCTCCTATTTTCGAAAGGTTAATCAAATATAATTGGGTATGTGAAGAAACCTTTATTCGTTAGCTTTAATAAACCGAAAGAAATATTTCCAAATGGACAATATGCCAAGTGGACAACAAAATTACAATGTAGCGCAATGTAGCACAAATTGGTGAAATGGGTGAAATTCCAACGCAATTTTTACCACCATTCGCAAGATGCCGTGAAGCACCATTTTTTTTTCTTTGAAAACCGCGATAAAGTACAAATGTTATGTCCTCCAAGTAAGCTTTATCAGTCTAATGAGAATCTAATGAGAATGTATATCTTCAGTTTCAGTTTCAGTTTTATTTCATCCATTCAATTATGTAAACATAAAACAGAATAATAATTTCTTTTGAATGAGTAGTGCGGAACATTTTAAATTATATGACAAAAGTATGAGAAGCAGTGGATGAGGATGTCACTAAACGCACAGCGTGATGTTGTGGCACCCTATACATAATGTTTCAATTATACAATACTAAATAAAGCAAAACAAATTTAATACATAAGAAAAAACGAACAAAGACAAACAAGCCTTATAAGTAGAGAACTTACAAGATTTATCAATGCCAAATTCGACAAAAGTATACAATGCATAAATAAGAAACAATTTTATAACCAGTAGGCATATCTAAAATATTTTAATATTTTAAACTTAAAAGTCATTTTAAACAATGAAATAGATTTCAGTAAATAGATTCATTTGTAGGATTGTAGATAAATAATTCAAACTTTTTAGCTTGACAAATCCATTAAATGATTACTCACGACTTTAGCTTTCGTCATCAGGAAAAGCAGTGGACATATTCACTTGTGATCAAGCCATCAGCCCTGATGGCGAAAGCTAAAGTCGTGAGTAATCATTTAATGGATTTGTCAAGCTAAAAAGTTTGAATTATTAATGAAATAGATTATATTGCAAACGTAACAGTGTTGCATATACAACATGCATGAGCAAATCAGATGCCTAAATCCAACATTTACATGAACAATTGTGAAAAGGCTATTTTTACTAATGATATACAATAATGAAATTGGAGTTACATACACAAATAATTAGAAAATAATTTATTGGGGACAAACTCCAACCAAGATCTACCCGCAAACGGCTCGCTAAAAATTGCTTGCCCCCCCCCTCCTCTCGGCCCGCCAAAAATCTTGCCCCAACCCCCCCCCACCTCCTCCCCCCCCCACCCTTTGAACATGCCACATTTTTTGGATCCAAATTTGCAAACCTTTAAAGGTCTAGATGTATGTTGCGAGCGCAGCGAGCAGGAAAATTTGCATATTTAAGCGTTTCTGTACTGTTTTCCTAAGCCTTTTTAGAGTGTTTTATTAAAAAGACGCCCCATGAATGTGTGCCAAAAATCACTTACCCCCTCTCGGCTTGCCAAAACTTGCTTTCCCCCCTCTCGGCTGGCCAAAAGTTTCTTGCCCCCCCAATTTTACCCTCCCCAGGGTTCATAATTATTGCACAGCCCCTTAGTATGCCAAGAAATTTGGTTGTGTGGACTTTTTCTAGTTTATTATTATTAATATGAATATTAATTTCCTTTTGATATTTGGTAGTATGTTTATTTCTAAAAATCATGACACTTTTTTTAACATTTAGTGAGAGTTTATTTAGGTTGATCGTTTTTGCCTAAATCCAAATTGGTTGGGACTAAGAATGTTGTGCGATGAAATGAAATCATGGATTCGGTTATAAATAACCTTTTCAAGTAATTTAGAAATGGCTGGAAGGATTGAAATTGGTCTATAATTCGAAAAATCATTGGAGTCACCAGATTTACAGATTGGTGTCACTTTGGCAATTTTGAGTTTATCAGGAACTAAGCCATGTTTAAGTGAAGTGTTAAAAATGTAGCAGAGGACCTTGCTGACATTGTTTATTATTATTTTCAATAGGATGGTGCTGATGCCATCCATGCCTGAACTATGGCTTGATTTTAGGTTAGCACATAATTTAATTAGTTCCTCCGGTGTTGTTGGGGATAAAAAAAATGCTATTCATTCTTCAATACGAACGGTCACAACTATCAAATGATTGTCGGTTCATCCCCGCAGCTACACACTTAAAAATAGGTAGTCAAAATATCAACCACGGTCGTATTAGTATTATTCATATTAAATGACCCCAAATATAATCATTTTTCCACCCAGGTTCCGGGTCATTTTCAACCGGGTCATTTTCAACCACGTTAGGGGTCATTTTCGAATCTTGACCCCTGAATATAGTCATATTTTGACACTAATAGGGCTATTTTTCAACAGACTATACTGGGGGTCAAATCATTTTATGACCCTAAATATAGTAATTTTTAACCATAATTTAGGTCGAATTTTTCACAAGATCACCGGGGTCTATTTTGACCCCAATGGGTTCGGCGTATATTTGACCTGAAAATGGGTTCAAAATGACTACATTAGGGTCATTTTTGACTACCTATTTTTAAGTGTGTACATATTCCTGATATTAATTATAGATTATCTTAAAATTGTATACACTATAGTCATAATAATTAGTAACCTTATCCCACATTAACATATTATAGTTAAATAAAATTATACCAAAAAGGGTTACAATAATAATAGCCTTTATTCTTCCCATTATTTGCATTATTTGTACCTATGGTTTCTGATCAAAAGGGCACGGAGTTGTAAACATCTAATTCCGTAAGAAAATAGTGTGATCTAAATGAAAATAACTTGGGACTGAAGAACTTTTTTTCTACCCTTTGTGAATAAGTTGTGAAAGCTTCGAATACATTTTCATAAAGTATAAACTCTGAAATTCATCAAAATTTAAATTTTTTGATCAATCTAGTTGTACTTTTGAGATACGGGCATCTGAACAACCCCCTCATGAAATTCAGCTGACAATCGCATCTACTTACCAATTCTGGCCTTGATATTATTCCGACAGAATTCACACTCGATTCGAAACGTTTTGAATATATTTTTAATGTTGATGTCCTCAAATTGAGAGCTGATATATTTTGCCCAGACGCTATTTTTAACCAGGACTTACACAGGGTTACACCACATGTGTAAGGATTTAGTGTTGTTTTATTGCCATGTGTTATGCAGAATTTAAAATGTATGTAATTTGATGTAATATACAATTAACAATTATTATAGGGCGGGGCTGGCAACTTTCATGCATTCGGCGTGAGTCTCACGCACTTCTGACGCTCTCACGTTAAGGTATAGTAAAATCTCACACATCGACGTAAACTTTTGTTCGACAAAATAGTATGTCCCTCTATTGATCAAAGGGAAAAGGGTTAGGGGTTAAGGCTATGAGCAAGGTTAGGTGTACGGGTGTGGAGTTTATGGTACGGCGATGGTTTCCAGTGCGGTGTTTTAACGGTAGAACACGGTTTAAAACACCGTCTGTCGCCACCATCATGTTTCTGCTCCCAGTTTTTCCTCGTTTGTTGTCTGTTATCATTTATATAAGTTTTCTTTATCTGTACCAGACTGTTAAACATCATCTCAACAATGATCTCTGTGAGTATTTTGATGAAACAAATGCAGCAAAACTAATTCCAAATGATCATCTACAGAACTGCCTTTTGGGGTGCAAAATTTGGCAGCCATGCACCAGTTTAAGCTTACCTCCAAATTTAAGCTTATTGACTGTCAACCAACCGTTGGTCTACAATCAACAAGACATTATATGATAGATGTTCCTGTTCCTAATGAACTTGAATGCTTCTGGGTCAACATTCGATCTAACAGACTGCCCCGTGGAATTTCTTCTTTATCAGGATTTACTTAAGATACATTTGTTGCAGACTGTTGACTATTTAAGAACAAAGTATCCTGATATTGGTATAGTTATCTTAGGTGATTTTAACCGAATGAATATACAGCAAATTGTTAATGGCAATGACTTATATCAGCTTATTGACTTTCCAACTAGAGGGGATGCAATCCTTGACCTTTTACTCACAAACCATGTGCTCAAGACTCACTACAAAAAACCTGTTCCTTTGTCACCAATTGGCAAGAGTGACCATCTGTGTGTCCTGTGGAAGCCAAGTGTTCACAACAGGTTGAAACACAAAAAAGAGATCCGTGTTTCTCGTCCATTACGTGAGTCTGGTTTACGAGCTTTTGGGGTGTGGGTTCAAGATCAGGATTGGCATGGAATCTTACAGTCTAGTGATACTCAAAAAAAGGCAATGTGTTCTATGAAAAGCTCGAACAGGCCATTGACTTGTGTTTTCCTCTTGTTAAATCAAAAATGCATTCTAATGATAAGCCATGGCTTACAAGCCGCATTAAAAAATTGATTTCTCAACGACAAGATGCATTTGCATCAGGTAACAATGAACTGTGGCGTAAACTGAGAAATCAGGTTCAACGTGAAATAAAAAAGGCCAAAGAGTCTTACCATGCTAATAGGATCAGGAATTTACAGAAAACTGAACCCAAAAAATGGCACCAACAGATAAAAGTTGTTACCAATTCCAGTAAGACTAAGCTCAGCATGGACATCCCGGGTATTGAGGATTTGGACTTGAAAGGTAAAGCTAATGCCATCAATACCAAGTTTGCTCAGGTCTCTGAGGGTCTTGACCCTTTAAATTGTAGTCATCTGCCTGCTTACTTACCTGCTGACAAACCTCCTCAGTTGTATCCATGGGAGGTTTTTGCTGAGCTTGGCAAACTAAAGTCGGCCAAAGCCACAGGTCCTGATCAAATTCCTCCGCGGCTGGTAAAAGAGTTCGCTTATGAACTGAGTGTACCCCTAACTGATATATTGAATAGCTCTTACTCAGAAGGTAAGGTTCCCAAACAGTGGAAACAAGCAATAGTTGTGCCTATTCTTAAGCAACTCCCCCACCCCCCCACTATTGAAAAACTGAGACCAGTTTCTCTCACCTCTGTTTTTGCTAAAGTTGCGGAAGGTTTTGTTGCAGGGTGGGTCCTCGATGATATTCAGCATAAAATTGATAAATGCCAATTTGGCAATGTTAAAGGTGTCTCGACATCCCATTACCTTGTTAGCCTTCTTCATCATCTGCATCAAGGCGCGGAAGGAAGTCACAATGTTGGAACGGTGGTCCTAACGGATTTTTCCAAAGCGTTTGACTTGGTCGATCATACCATCCTTGTTGATAAGATAATCCGCTTGGGAGTCCGTGGGTCCATCGTTCCATGGATTTGTGATTTCCTTCATGATAGGCAGCAATGTGTTCGTTTTAATGACACTCTTTCAGACTATGTTTCACTTCATGGAGGAGTCCCTCAGGGCACGAAACTCGGCCCCATTGGTTTTCAAATTCTCATAAATGATGCTGCTCAAAATTCCACTTCTAGTTGTTGGTAATACGTGGACGACCTGACATTTGCAGAGAATGTAAATGGATCACAACCCTCCAGCTTTTTACAATCGGATCTTGATCAGTTTACTGAGTGGTCCAAGGATAATTTGCTCAAATTAAATCCCTCCAAATGTCAGGCCCTCCAGGTTTGCTTCAGTAAAAACAAACCCCAGGCTGGCGACTTGAGAATCGGTACAGAGCCACTGTCATATGTCACGGAGGCTAAGGTCCTTGGCATTTATCTTCATAACAACCTCAAGTGGGACATACAGGTTAATAACATGCTTAAAAAAGCCAATAAGAGATTGTTTATGCTAAGGTCCCTCAAGAGGTTTGGCTTTGATAGTGAAGAGCTGAGTGTCGTTTACAGTGGTTATGTAAGACTGATTCTTGAGTACGCCAGTGTTGTGTGGCATTCCAGTATTTCTGTTAAACAATCCAAAGAACTCAAAGAGAGCCTGTAGAACAATCCTGGGAGGAGATTACAGTTCATATCATGATGCCCTGGTTAGTTGTAAACTTGACTCCCTATCTGATAGGAGGGTGGTGCACTGTCGTAGGTTTGCTGAAGAGCTGCCTAAAAATGAACGAACACAGTCATTAATCCCTCCTACCAGACTTGAGAGTCATGGTCGCAATTTGCGCAACTCCCACAATTTTTCCCAATTCCGTGCCAGGACCGAGCGCTTTCGGCTGAGCCCTATCCCATATTTTGTTAATCTTTTAAATCAGTAATCTCCTCTTGGGATTGTTCTTCGTTGCCATGATTGCCTTTTATAGTCTGGTGCAGCTGTTATAATATTTTTGACATGTTTTGAATTTAAGTATATTTTGATGTTTTTCATAGTGCAATAGTATTTTGGTTAAATATTTGTGTGCAATATGGTGCTTTCATGTTGTAATACTTTTGTCCCTATCAATGCAATTTTTGATGTCTTTTAAAAGTTCTTTAGTGTTTAATATTTTTAATGTTTATATGTATGTATATTCATATTGTAATGTTACATGTAATTTGGCCGTTTGGCCACGATATGTGAACAATAAAATACCGATAATAATAATAATAATAATAATAATAATAATAATAATAATAAAATGTCGATGTTCAATAGAATGTTCAGAAAAGTTAACAGAATTGTTAAAAATCAAAAAGTCGGTGCTTGATTGTTCAAAACAACAACAAATGAAAAGACGAATGAATTTGAACAGATTTTGTTTTTAATTTATCGGGATTTTAAACAACGAGTTGTTTAATAAAGAAAACACGTGACGTAAACAGCCAATGACAATGTGTCATTTACCAATAATCAAAGATGGCCGTTTTGACAAGCATGCACGAGAAGCGGAGGAATTTTATTGAACGGGTAGGTGTACAAGTCATCAAGGGAGTCTGTGGCCTAAACGCCAAGAAAAAGAGAAAAGCTTTCATATCTAAAAATGATACCTGAATATGAAATAATAATTTAGATTAACAATTTAGAAATTTCTCAAGCTTTTTATGCTCGCTTCATTTGCATTTTGGAATGCAGGTATCACTGATTATTATTAATCCTGTGTATTATCTCATCTTAACTCAAGCTTTTTATCAATGCTGTTTTAAGCTTCAAAAATAATATTATTAAAATAGAAGTTGGTGATAAAGAATGCCTGAAGGTCGGTCTTTTTTTATCTTTTAAAAATGGAATGGGGGACATAACTTAAAATATTAGCACTAAAATTAAACGTTTTTCAAAGATTCAAGTAGCGTAATTAGCAGCTACTAGCACGATAGTTGCAGGCATTATCTGACACAAAACTGCAATAGCACATACTATTATGACAGTAACACCACCATGCAATTTGAAGTAGACCTAAAGACTGCACAAAAGTTTCGCAGCTGTTATAAATACGCCTATAGATGAGGTGACCTATGATGTCACATGTTTACATTCAGACCGCCCTCTGTTGTTTCAAGCCAGGCAAAATAGCACAGAAGTGTCTATGACAGACCACATAAATCTCTTTAAAACTCAACTTTTAAAAACCTTTGAAGTTTTGTGTGATATTATGTATATAGCTTGATGTATTTATAAAGAAGATTGATACCATTTTTTGTATTATTTGCTTTGAAACCAAAGTTAATGAATAAAAATCAACTTCTTCCATGTAAACTATAGTGTTTTTTGCCTGACAGTTTTGATCACAGACCAACAGAGGGCGTATCAAATGTAAACACATGTCACCTCATCTATAGCGTCAGAACTAATAATCGTGTTCACAATATTTCAATATAGATAGAAGGATGATTTATTTTACGCGCATTTTAATACCCCCATTTGTCCAATTTCGTTCAGTATTAACAACACAGCAGTGCTATTAAGAAAAATGCCCGAATTTAAAAGTTGCAGCTATTTGTATTGATTTGAAGTCAGCGCGAAGATAGTGGATGATTTTACGTGCCACAATGCTTGCGTAATAACCATTGATCGCTGTAAACTACAACTTTTAAATTCGGACATTTTTCTTTAAAAGCACTACTGTGTTGTTATATTGAACGACATTTAACAAATGGGTATAATGCGTTTAAATTAACCATCCTTCTTTCTATGTTGAAATATTGTGAAAACAATTATTAGTTCTGAAGCTATAGGCGTATTTATAAAACTGCGTTACTTTGTGTGATGTACGAATACTAAACGATGTCTAACAAGGACTCTTGAACTCACAGATGCCCTTCAGAACATAAAATATTATTAACAGATTATTTTGTATTTTCGGAGCACTGGTAAACATAGCTATTAAATGAAATAATGTAGAAAATTTCAGACATCCTTGGATTGTCTGGTTTATTGAACATTTCTTAAAAGTAATCAACCGAGGCGACACAAAACAAACTGTTCTACGGGCCCGACCGACCCAGAATTTGCGTTTTGAATAACTTTGCTAAAATCATGTAAATTCAACCATTTTGAGACCAAAAGTTATTTATTTTGTCTGAAAATGTTTAGACAATATGTTTGCAAAAAAACGTTCGTATTTTGTTTCGAATCTTTATTTCAAATATAACTAGGTGAAATAATCAATATTTCTATTGTTAGCTGATTGTGGCATGGAGAATATTCAATCCATGGCCTTTTTACGCATTGATTAAAAAAAATGGCAGCAGATATAAATGGTGCAATCAAAACGGAACCTTTGACAAAACCATGACATATAGCCCCGTATAATGTGATGTAGAAAGTTGGGGAACATTTTTATTTAATCCAAAGCAATTTGCATATTTACTGAAAAGAAATTAAAAAAAAATATTGCATGGTCGATACATGTTGAAATCAGAACAATGCAGAGATACACCTTTTTGCTATGAAATTTATTTTCACGGTCAAATATAAAGAAATAATTTTCCTTCAAAAATGTCAGTTAAAACATAGTGATTGGATATACATTTTTTTTCAATCCTGGTGTTGAAATTAGGCATGAAATTGTGTCTTCTAGTGTAAGATTTTTGATTTTTATAGGCAATTAACTTCGGAGCGAGCTTTTTTCGGAATTCATTTTTTAGCGTTTCAAACTAAATATAGTTTGCTAAAGAAAGATATTTCGCACCTCTGTAAGGCACATTGAGTGGGTCTATAGTTTTGTCAGAATATATCCGTTTTGATTTTACCATTTTCACTTGTGACTGCCAAAATGTCCAACTCAAAACTTCATTTCTAATATACCAGCAGAACTACTCGACATTTCTATTGTGGCTTGCAAAATCATCCATCCGTGGGTACATTCGCAAGTTGATTTTGACACTGGCAAAATTGGTAGTCGGACTTGAAAAATGGTCCGAAAAAACCGAAATTCTGACCAAACTACAGGGTGTCCCAGAATGATTAATACCGGGAAAGATGGTATTTAAGTATGGTATTTTTAGGTATTAACGGCATTTCTATTGGTCATATTGGTTTACATTTTAAGTTCTACATATTTAGCTTTTACAGATTTTTTAGATTTTAAAGATTGGACATTTCTAGTAGAGAGGATTGCGTAAAAGTGGTAAATTCCAAGTTTTGACAAAGCAACCTATTTTGAAAATCTGTAAAATTGCTAACCGTTCAGCACAAAGTTATTTGGAAAATGTTATGCAGTATATTTGTTGTGTCCTGTTCTTACTTCTACTAAATAGTTGATATCTATCATTTATTTATGATGTTACAAAGCAATCCTTGTATGGAATAAAGGATTTGCTACGCTTGAGTGACCTTAAACTATTCTTTCTTTGGCGGCAGTTTTGAAGCCAATTATTGCGGTCTGTGAGTTTCATCATTTGAAATGCAGGCAGAGATGGATTTTTTTTATAAAGGTATATAGAAGGTTCTTCCTTAGTGTCACAGCATGCATTTATGTCCACAGTATATTGGCAAACCCACAGCTACGTGACGAAGAAGATTAAAATTTACTGCGGACGATCCTTGAGGAAGTTATATCCTCTGTAATAATGACATTTTTGGGTAAAAATTGGGGTAAAAATCACATAAAAAGTATATCACCTAAATATCTGATGTCATATTGAAATGTTTATCATTGTGAGCTCTACAGCTGTGCCAAATTTGGTGTATTTCCTATAAAATAATGTAGGATTTCTCCAATATATTGCACAGTGCGGCTGGACGATGGTGACAAAGGATGATCCATGTGTTATGATGCCTTTGCACTGTAAATTACACACATGCAGTTTTCGTCCATTTTCAGTAATGTCACGCGAAAACATGAAAGTCACAAAATAAGTAGGAAACATGTGTGGCATTGTTTTGCACTTATTAAGATTAGATACACTGTTGACTATATATTTTTGATATTTTGTTCAAACACGGTATAAATCATTCTGGGACACCTTGTATGGTGATGAGCGTTAGAAAATTGGGAAAAATACTTCATTAACGAACTATATTACTTTGAAAAGCTAATAGGTTGATCCATAAAAAAGCTCGCCTAAGTTTAACACTAGGATTTGAGAAAAATGTAGTAATTAGTATCAAGCATTGGAGTTGTCGTTTTTTTAAATGGCCGTTTTATGTCCAAAAAAGGCTGTGAGGGCGCTTTGCATAAAACATGCACACGATCTTTTCACAGGAAATGATTTCAATTTGAAGATATTCACAGGTGACACATCCTCAAGAGATTTGGGCATTATATTTATTTTCGTTTGACCGTTGCACCATGTTTTGTATTCTCAGGAAGCCTTCCATTGAAACGTACACATTTTAAAGTGCATTGGCCCCTGTACAGCTGAATGGAGCGTTCTATGAAATATTCAAATGGCTGCTAAAATCAAACCGTACTATGTAAATCGTTCACATTTCTTGAGCAGATACTACCTATGATTATCTCCATACATACACCACTGAAATTTCTGTTTTAAAGATCGTTTGCAAGTTTCATGCGAAGCACCCTCGCATCCTTATTTGGACGTAATGGCCATTTTAAGAAAACGACAACTCCAATTTTTATGCAACTTTCAAAAATGGAAATCTAGTCATCAATTACATACAAATCAATACCAGCTTTAACAGAATTGGGCATAAAATAATGATTGTTGATGAAAATATTGATTTTCAGACCCTTAACCGACCCCGCTGTCCAAATACTTGTTTAGGCCGGCATCTGGGCCTACTTATTTTTTGGCCGAAATGGATGAAAAAGGTGTCAAAATGCTCAGGAGATCATACTGCATCAAATAAGCTGGTTCCCTAAGAAATTTAAAGCATCACCATTTTTAACCCACCACTATTAATACCAATTTTGTTGAAGTGTTTGTTCATCAATTATCGTCACTTTCTTCCATAAAGTATCTTAGAATAATCTAAAAAAGCCGTAATGTTTCTTTTATGATCCACAAATTGGGAAAGTTACCTTCAAATCAATTGCAAAAACACATAAACATAATTATAAAAATAATAATATTCTTTTCACTCCAGTGAAGTTGGGTGGCCTGACTAGCAATCAAGTGGACAACAAAATTACACTGTAGCGCAATGTAGCAGAAATTGGTGAAATGGGTGAAATTCCAACGCAATTTGCAAGTACCAAATAGTTGCTATACTTATTAAACCTAATCAACGGTTGGCTCGTGCACATCAGACACACCAAATTACATTAGGAATGTCCTTCTGATATCAAATAATTTTGATTTTTGAAAATCGCGATAAAGTACAAAATGTTATGTCCTCCAAGTAAGCTTTATCAATCTAATGATAACGTACTTAAATTGTTTGTAGCTGGGAGGACAATTTAAGGCCTTTTGGGGAATGTATAATTATCTTCAATACGAAAGGTCAAAATTTTCAAATGATGGTCGGTTTTTCCTAGCAGCTACATATTCCTTATATTAAATATAGATTATTTTAAAATTGCACCTATTTCTGTAAGAAAATAATGTGATCTAAATGAAAATAACTTGGGACTGAAGAACGTTTTTGTTGGTCTAATTTTTATCAAATTTAACGAACTTACAATGAACTTTTTTTTCCGTTACAATATAAAGTATTGCCAGACCAGTATTTGACCAGGTATTTACTAACTACATTTAATGTTGACAAATATTTCCGGTATTCAGAGACGCTATGCACTTTTCCTCCTTTTGCCTGAATACCTTCTTTTATCAAGTCAAAATTACCACACGTTTATTTAACTTCAGCCTCCTAAATTTACACCCGATTATGGGCCAAAATATTGTAAAATACCAACATATTGCGTGCACAATGAAGCTCTTTTCATCCAGATCATGGGCGAAAATAGTGTAAAATAGAAAATTTTGCTCGCTATTCGCGCACATCGTCCCAGTAAAGCCTTTCTTGGAAGCCCTAAGACATGCGCAGTCCGAAAACAAAACCTGTATAAGATAAGTATATTTTTTCCACAAAGTTCCAGGCTTTTCAAGTGGCCCTAGGTGGCATCTCTGTGATGTATTGTGGTATTGCCCGGTATTTTCTGCCCTAGCCGGTAAAGGGATACACTAGCATTATGTGATACATAATGTGAAAGTCTAGTCGCTTTAGCGGGCACACCATGTCCCATTGAAATACACGTGAACAATACAAGAAAGTAATTTCGTTTTTCTACTAAATTTATTTCTGACAAAGTTATGAAAGTTTCGAATACAATTTCATAAAGTATAAATTCTTAAATTTATTAAAATAATTTGTTGATCAATCTATTTGAACTTTTGAGATACGGGCATCTGAACAACCCCCTCATAAAATTCAGCTGACAATCGCGTCTCCTTGCCAATTCTCGACTTGATATTATTCCGACAGAATTCACACTCGATTCGAAACGTTTTTGAACATATTTTTAATGTTGATGTCCTCAAATTGAAAGCTGATATATCTCACGCATCAGCGTCAAACTTTTGTTCGAGAAAATATTATGTCCTTTTATTGATCAAAGGGAAAACAAGTTAAGGTTATTAAATGGTATGAGCAAGGTTAGGGGCTACGGGTGTGGAGTTTATTTTGTACAGTCTGTTAAAGGCTAAGCTTATAGTTATCATCAGCAATATTATGCTCAGATTTTTTTAAACACACAGATCCCAAAATCGCATTCAGTTTTGGCAGCAGCACACATACATAGAATAACGAAATGTAAAACTTGTACAAGTAAAATGTTCGATAAAACGTAAACAACCGTTACTGAATAAAAGCATATTAACAAGCCTAAAAAGTTTGAAAATCCATATTAAAGCAACATTTTTTAAAACAACAGATGTTCATTTAATTAAACAATTGAGTGTATGAATATTAAGCAACTTTGAGTTGTTTAACTTTTAAACAAGATTGAGCGATGCCCTGGTTAATATGTGGTTGGTTACAACTTGTTTGATTTTATGTTAGCAATGTAGGGTATCTCTAGCTCTTAAGGATATGATTAATGTTATCAGGGGTGCAAATTGTGATTTCTTCATCAGGTGCAAGGTGTTTAGGCTCAAAATTTCCTCAATCATACCAGACATAAAATAACTTTATTATGCGCTTCGAAAGATGAGAATTATAGCATAGCATGCACCCCGGGGGTGCGGGCACTTAACACAAATGACCATATGGGTATGTTCACCCGGAAAGATTTAGCAGCTCCGAAAGACCCCTATAATTGTCCAAAATAGAGCTCCAAAAGACCCTTGATTTTCTTTTTTTCAGGCAATTTTCAGCCACAAGGCCAAGAAAAACCCTTGATTATTCGCAGCTCCAAAAGACCTCCTTTTACCGGTACGCCGTCAGCTCCCAAAGACCCACCACCTCAAAATTTCAGGTGAACATACCCACCAAAATTTGTTGATGTGCCCCCGAACATGTGTTTTTTAGAGAGACTCCACATGTAAAGTCTTTAAGCTTCCAAAAAGGGCTCTATCGTGACATTGTGCGTGCTACGCGCACAAAAATTGTGTATTTTACACTTGTTTGGAGTGAATTTTGGTGGGACACAGGCTCCTATCCTTTGTTTGGAGTGAATTTTGGTGGGACGCAGGCTCCTTTATGCTTTGTTTGGAGTGAATTTTGGTGGGACACGGGCTCCTTTACCCTTTGTTTGGAGTGAATTTTGGTGGGACACAGGCTCCTTTACCCTTTGTTTGGAGTGAATTTTGGTGGGACACAGGCTCCTTTATCCTTTGTTTGGAGTGAATTTTGGTGGGACACAGGCTCCTTTATCCTTTGTTTGGAGTGAATTTTGGTGGGACACAGGCTCCTTTACCCTTTGTTTGGAGTGAATTTTGTTGGGACACAGGCTCCTTTACCCTTTGTTTGGAGTGAATTTTGGTGGGACACAGGCTCCTTTACCCTTTGTTTGGAGTGAATTTTGGTGGGACACAGGCTCCTTTATCCTTTGTTTGGAGTGAATTTTGGTGGGACACAGGCTCCTTTACCCTTTGTTTGGAGTGAATTTTGGTGGGACACAGGCTCCTTTATCCTTTGTTTGGAGTGAATTTTGGTGGGACGCAGGCTCCTTTATCCTTTGTTTGGAGTGAATTTTGGTGGGACACAGGCTCCTTTACCCTTTGTTTGGAGTGAATTTTGGTGGGACACAGGCTCCTTTACCCTTTGTTTGGAGTGAATTTTGGTGGGACACATTCCAATGCAATAACCGATCATCTTCAAACTTGGTTTGGTGATTGGATATGGTATAGCCTGATGTGTTGTATAGGGCTATTCCAGATATTATCCACACTCCCCCCCAAAGATGACATGGTTAAAAACAATTTTTAATGTGGGATTTCCCATGGGTGAATTCACAAAACCATGTGGGATTTCCCAAGGCTCTCATATATAACGGTGGGATTTCCAAAGACCAAAGATGACAAAATCAAGATCAGTTTCCTTTTTCCATGGGAATTTACCACAATTTGCTGCGATTACTCTGGGAAATCCCAAATACCCAATTTGGCATCCATGAAAATCACTTTTTACATAGGAATTCCTGAAAACCCCTAGATATGTAACAATTTAAAACATTTGTTTACAAATATGTTTCACTTTCAAGATGGGAATTAGTAACTTCATTTGTTTTATTTTTATTTTAATATTGTTTATTGCCCAAGAAACAAATAAACAAACAAAATCAAAAAAGATGTGTTGTGCAATTAATGGAACGCTAATGAAAAAGCATCAAGGCCCACAGTTACAGACCTTTACTCAGGGAAGTATATCGACCTGCGATTATTTTAGGCCTACTGTTTATAAATATTATCATGCAAGACATGCACATTTGCAAATAAGAAACTCATAGTTTATCATTTTATGCATTATGTTCAACTTCAAATTGACATAACATTTCATTAAAAATTGTATTGTAAGCTATTTTATTTTATAAACATAGGCCTAATATGTCATTAGTGCTAGTATACTGAGCTATACCTAAAACAAAAATTAATAAAACTAAATAATAGATGAAGAACACAACCTTTTTAACACAGATCTTCATGGCTAGAAAGCGAATGTGATTGATTTTGCCACTTAATTGTTGCATTTTTAGATTTATACTAGTCTTTTTCCATGTAAATAATTTGTAATACATTGAACACAGAGAAGGCATTATGTTTTAAACGCCTGATTCACTCCTATTTATGTGGTTTTCAAAACAATAGAATGTGTTTAATAATTATTGATACTCTAAATATACTGCCAATGCCATTAACCTCTGCCCCTAGCTCGCCCTATTTGACCTTAGTAACTAAAAGTGGTAAGTTTGAACTCTCTTTAGCTCTAGTACTGGCTACTAGGCATAACTTACTACTACTGTGACACAGTACATATTTACTATTTAGGAAATTTAAAATAAACTTGAACAAGAATACTAGTGTCATAACAATTACACATATTTTATAAATTAAATAATTATCTGATGAAGTAAATAAGTAACATGTGTACAAATCTACAAAGAACATAGTGATATTTGCTATGAATATACCCTTACTGTAAACTGTTATACTCTGAGAAATACATGTATACGTCTAAAAATCCTGAGAGTCAAAGTCATCATTAAAAAAACAGTTGTGTACATTATTTAACATTTTAAAATTAATGTTTAGCAAATTACCACACAAACTATGAGTATAAATTGAGTATGATTTTGATGAAAATTGCCCGGGAAAATTGTTAATTTTAATTAAGTATTGTTGTTGTTGTTGTTGCCGACTTCCTGCAAAGTGTCGTTCGCGTGTTTTCATGTTTTTGGCCGTGTTTTTTGGTATAAATCTTGGTATATGAGTAGGCCTACAGTGGCCTATAAACTTATTTGCAGGCATATTCAAATTAGGTTTTAAATGCCTTTCAGACTCAATTTCATACAGCTGCAAACTGCATGTTTATTTTGGGCAGTTTTAAATCAATATTTATCATCATCTCTTCAAAAGTATTAACAAAGAAACTATTGAAATTTAAATATGGAAGACAGAGATATATGCAATCAGATATTAAAAAGGAAAAATCATGTGTGTAGTGAATGTTATAAATAATTTTTCAAACCTAAAAAGGCCTGAATAGTCCTTGAAAATTTGGTTCATTTTCAAACAAACAAACAAAAATAACCATAATATTCTGAAGTTGAGTTTGGGCTTGTAAAAGTTGGTGAAGGCCAGGCAAATATGCAGGATTTATTGGGGGGGGGGGTGTCAGTATGTCCAAAAAGTGGACCTTTTTTTTTTTAAATAAAACTATACTTGGGCAGATATGTGGACCCAAAACCATCTACAAATTGCCCTTTTTGGACCTTTTGAATGTCTATCACCAAAAACCTGAGTGGACCTTTTGTCAATGTTTTTCTCCTACTTTTGGACCTTTATAATTGGTAAAAGGAACAATAAGCAGACCTTGACCTCTGTAGATTTTGGGGGGGGTTAAGGGAGCGCTGCCGCAGCTCACTGTATGGCTTAGCCTTACGCACACCAGGCCCATAGATAAGAATTTCAAATTTTTATTTATGCCCTTTGGAATTTTTAGATACATTGTTTTAACAAAAATTGTTTTCTGTTACCTGTAGCCCATTCATAAAACTTTTTGTTTCAAAATTATACTGTTGATATACGTACGTCTGCAACAAGCAAAATGAAATTAATAACAATAAATGTGTAGATTTATAATATTAGCCTTTTTTTTCCAAAATTGCAATATCAATCAAAATTAACCCTCAGTGTTACACAAACACAAAATATTTTAAATACTTATTTTGTAAACAAAATCTAACTTTGGTTCAGGCCACCAGCAAAAAAACAAATTAACTTGTTTGAATAAGTAGGCTATACTTTGAATGAAAACATATTTTAATGTAAGTCATGACACATCCCATACACCTTTGCACACACATAAACAAACAAACATATAAACAAACACCACCACTAACAAACCAACACGGACACCAAGAAACAAACAAGCTAACAAACAATAAATAAATATTATATATAAATATATAGATAAATAAACTAAATAAATATTAAGAATAACAGACCAAGAATTATAAACAAATAAAATAAATTTGAAATAGGCAAAGGATGTTCTGTAGGCCTACATGTATTTCTAAGCTAGGTTTATAGTGTTCTGAAATCCTTGTAGTTCATCTTGGCATTACAACAATGTTTCAACACAATTTCCTCACAAATATTGCTAATTATTGTGCCCATTGCATTAAATGGATAGATTGATCTAAAATTCAACAAATTTATGGTACCCGACAATCTGCCACTTTCTCAAACAAATTTGACGGTGTTTTTCTTCAGGTTATTTAAGTGGAAACAATAACCTGATGAAAAACACAGCCAAATTTGACGATATCCTACGATCAATGTTAAAAAGCTGTAGATTATCGGGTACCATGATTTTTTTTTTTTTTTTTTTGATTAGAAGTATTTAATTCCCGATTTTTCAGATTAAGGCCTATATATTGTCACATTGTTAAATATTGAATAAAAGTAAACTTAATACATCATAATACTTTAGTTGGACTTAAAGTGGCAATAAAAGTCCAATTTTAATATTTGGCCCAAATTTTTTTAATAAGGGCCAAAAACTGTCCCTTCTGAAAAATAAAAAAAACAGCATGTGCATTGTATTTTACAAGCAAAGGTTTATTTTAAAGTTTTTGCGTAAAGTGTAGAGGACTGGGGGATTCACTTTAAAATAATAAAAAAAGTATTTAAAGAAAGATGTTTTGGAGTAAAAAATTTAGTTTAAAACTGTAATGAATGACCGACGTTACTTTAAACAATGGAAAAAAAAATTGTGATCCATCAAAAAACAAACCTTTTATATCAATTGTACATTTAAACACTTGTACTATGGTCTTTTTTTTCAAATGTGTGCCCTCAAAAAAAGAAAAAACATGCTGAGTGATTGCTTTCTCCCTTATCCGTATATTTACACTTAGTAATATGTTCATGTTATTTACACATTAATCATATTTACCTTTAAAAGAAAACATAATATTTTATTTAACATATATATTTTGTGGCTAAACAAAAGAATAAGAACAATATATTTGTTTTCAAGTTTTTTTTTATAATCATGGTAAAATAGTGCACTTTCTCTTGCTATATTGATTGTTTTCAGGTAAAAAAAGTTAATGGGACCTAATCTACCTTGAATTTATATTTATAATTTATTATTTAAACCAATTAACAAATTGAAAAAATTATCAAGTTATATATATTATTTCTTAAAGTCAGTCAACTTTGTTCAATTCACCCCAAGTGGATCTGATATGGGGTAAATAGAACACCAAACTGATTAATTAGCTAATAAAATAATAATATGCATAATTTCATCATTAAAATCTACTATACCAATATTCAAATATTTAGGAATCAATACCCTTAAATTAGTATTGTTCACTCAATCCTACCACTATTTTATGGTTAGTGACAACCTTTAGCTTTTCTTCCGCTCCAATATCAAGTAAACCCATGAAACAAAATGCAAGGCATGGAGGGGGGGGGTAAATAGAACACTCGGTATAATGTTGCCCGATTTTGTTGATTGAGGAAATTCTTAGTATCCATATAATTTCATATACCCCACATCATGTTTTGCCCTCTCTGTGTCCAAAAGCATCCCTGTCCCCGCACATACTTAAACTTTAAGGGCAAAAACTGTCAACAAAAGACATTATTAAAACATCACTTTATTGAACACCATTGCTACCCAGTAAACAAAAAACGTTTTACAGAAAATGTGTAAATGTCGGGTCATATAAAGGGTATAAAACGTTTTAACAACATTCAGAAAACATTTTTGACAACTTAATGCAAAACATTCTAACATAATTTTATTAAGTGTTGACAGAATATTTTGCAAACATGTTGGCCAAATTAACAATAACATTTTGACAACACTTTTAAATTGCATGTTATTGTGGTGGTTTTTTTTCATATAAAATGTTTTTCAAATACCGAATCCAAAACGTGTTTATAACATGTTTAAGGGTATACGAGGTATTGTTGGTCGAAGCAGCCAAAAATAGATTTTCATTATCTGAATCAATATATTATTGAAAAATAACACTTTGGTGTTTTGCAAAAGTTCATTCTACAAATCATATACTTTGAAAACTTGCTTAATTTATTGTTCTTAATGAGTTACGTACGTTTTACAAAAGTGTTGTTGTTTCAGCCCTCTTTACAACATAACTCAAGAACCGCATGACCTACAAAAGTATATCTGTGATATTTGAATTCTTCTACACGCTCGCTACGAATTGAGCAATGTAATTTTTGCTAAAGTTCTCTACCATTTGCAAGATGCTGCGAACTACTTTTTGTTTTGACTGCTTCGACCAACAATACATCGTATACCTAATAATAACGTTTTAAAACATTTTTTGTGTTTGCTGGGAAAGCGATTTGGGAAAACAAATTTATACTATACACTTTAATCAGAGACTCGAGCATGATACAACTGTTTGCGCCTTTGTTTAATCAGAGTTCTATTATCATGTTTAAATCTTGCGCGTTTAACAACGGCTAGTATCGTAGAACTTGGAAAAGAGAAAGAATTTGGACATAAAAAGGTTACAATTTTCTATAGATAAGATAGAAAAGTTTTTCGTTTTCTATCGGGAAGCAAGATATAAATCTTACTCTAACCCAACCTTAACCTTACCCTGATCATAAACTAACCCAAGTCATAATCCTAACCCTATATGTAATACACCATTTTACCCGTCAATTATAAAATCTCAAATTACCAAATTCGAATTTTGATGCCAGATAAATGGGCATTTTCTATCAAATTTTGTTTAAATTTTTTTCTCAATAAGAAAATTAAATCCATATAATGGCTATTTACAATACCTACTCATGATTTTCTGATTATGGTCTGCAGGTCTTCTTCTAAATGCTGATTGATATTAAGGGTCTTTTTACCTTTTCAGTTTATGTTTTTGTTGTCGTTTACACTTTTGGATGACATTGTTATTTTGAAGTGTTAAGGGCTGGGGTAAGGCAAACTTACTGGTAACTGGAGAGAGGAAACTACGAGGAATCCCAAATCTCAGCGCCAGGTAATGACTGGGCTGCCATGTGCAAATGTTCATTTATTTTGGAAGGTTCATGTTTGTTTTAAATTTGGGGGCGTTTTTTCCGAAATTTAATATTTTGGTGATATTTAAGAAAGTGACATGCCAAAGACAAATCTTTTTGCACATACTCTGTCATTGTTAATGCAACTCTTTTCTGCATACCTACGTTACAATTGGTTTTGGTGATTTAGTAATTATTATAAATTTTGTGACTGCATTTTGACATTTTCAATGCGTTTTAATCTTACCGTGGAATTAACGCTGATATCTGGTCCTGCTCCTTTTATAATTTCTGTCTGGTCGTCGGCTTTTGCAAATAATAGAATGCAGATTGGCTCGCCAGACACCGAGTGATGTAATGGTTGGGTGGCCGATCGGTCTAAGGCATTGTAATTGATTTATTTGATGCTGCTCTGATCGTCGCTGGTTCGAAACCTTGTTATTTTTTTATCTTTTTTCTTATGAAACATCACAGTTTAATATTTTGCAAAAGTTTATTCTACAAATCATATACTTTGAAAACTTGCTTGATTTATTGTTGTTAATAAGTCAGAGGATGATTTAAGGAAGCCCCATCATGCACTGTAAAAGTGTTATCACTAGAGTTTCAACTGCCACTTAACTTTTCAAATCCCATTGAACTCTGTGCAAAAGATGTTGTTTTAGAATTGCCCGTGTGTCATTATTAGTTGGTCGATTTCAGATCTAAAGTGATGTATGCATGAAGGATAATCCACACCTTCTGTAGATAACATAAAATGTGAAATCGACCAACCTTTAGAAGGTGTTTTATTGTAAATATATCTGTCGAAATTCAAATTTAACCATGCACGTGTGTATGCAGTGGGCGGGCAGTGGTGTGTGTTCACTCACACAGCTGTGCTAACCGCAAGACTTGCTGGGAAGTGCTTAAATCATCCTCTGTTAATAAGTTATGTACGTTTTACAAAAGTGTTGTTGTTTCAGCCCTCTTTACAACATAATTCAAGAGTCACAGGACCTACAAAAGTATATCCGTGATATTTGAATTCTTCTTGAATGAAATGATCAATGCAATTTTTGCCAAAGCTCACTACCATTCGCAAGATGCTGTGCACTACCAAATCGCATCAGTTGCTAACCTTAATCGTACAGATGTTACAAAAAAAGGGTAGCTAAATTCAGCACCAAGAAAAAAGTAAAATGTTGGGTAAAATTGAACTCAAAAACTCCTCAAAATGTGTTTTCAACACCCTCTCACCCAATGACCCCTTTTTTGTTTTACTGAACTCTCTCCGAATGACCCCTTTTTTGTTTTCCTGTCACCAAAATATCCCTTTTTTTCCAAAATTTTGGGAAGTTCCTGATAATATCTCACTTATGACCCCATTTTTTCATGAATTTTCTTTAAATTTTTGTCATATTTTGATAAATTAAAAAAAAATTGTATCAACTTTTATATCATGACCCAAAATTATTCCCACTGAATGATCCCCTTTTTTGTTCAGATTTTCCAGTCTCACGGAAAGAACCCCCTTTTGGGACCTTCTCACTGAAAGACCCCCTTTTATGGTGTTTAGGCTCTCACCGAAAGACCCCTAGTTTTGAACTGCTGTCCGCACATCCTCGTCACTTCCAAAGTCAAATGCACGCCCCCCCCGGGTCCGGGGGGTTCTTGGCCTCTTGACTGGTCTTGACTGGTGGTTTTATGTGTGTTCGTCGTAACTTGCTTAGGGTGAGAAAACAACCGCATAGTACTTGTTTTGGGTCCTTTTACACTACTGAAAATACTTGCTTTGGGTACTTTTTGAAAGTTCTTGTATGCGGGTGATATAGGCCTACATTTTGAAATACAAGTGGCTCACCGGATCCGGACCTGGGCCCAATTCGTAAAATGCTTTGCCTGTACAGCGCTATGAGCTTATTTTACGTTTGGTGCATTTATCATGAATCTTTTATCATTATTTATCATTATTATTAGTACTATTAATATTAGTATTATCATTATCATTACTAATATTATTAGTATTATTATTATTATTACTTTTTTGAAATTTTCATTCCAAGCCTCCTACATTTTACAACTATCCTCTCCCAGTATAATATTGACAGGAAGGTGAGTGGGAAATCCCAGTGTCATCTTTGGGTGAGTGTGGTACCGCATTTTAATGATGGGAACTCCAACTCAAAGAGGCATTTTTGTGATGGGAATTTCCATGCAAGAAGATGTGGGATACTACATTTTAATGATGGGAATTCCCACTAAAGAGCCACTTTCATCATGGAATTCCCATGCATTATGCACCTTTCATGATGGGAATTCCCATGCAATATTGAGAAGAGAAGGAGTGGGAAATCCCAGTGTCATCTTTGGTGGGGGTGTGGATAATATCTGGAATAGCCCATAGTGTGTGTCATGTTATTTGCATATTTGAAGAGTTTGTTTCCAAAAGGCGCTAAATCCAAAGATTGCTTTATGTAAAATTCAATTGCAGATATTCCTAAGAGTAGCAGTAACCTTGCCAATCTAATAACATTGGACCACTAGAATAGTTATAACAATTCTTTTGATATCTATAAAAAAAATAATTGCAAATCGCTTTAACCTCCCACGTGCGAAGGAGAAAACAATAAATATAATATGTTCCAAAAGGAGCTAAATCCAATGGCAGCCATTTTATAACTTTGCATTGGAGAATTTTTAGGGGACAAAATGATTTTAAAGGCAGTTCTTGATTAAGATTTTTCAGTTGAACATTCAAAAGGAATTGTTGTGGGGGAAGGAATAATTATATTTCCTTCGGTTACCAAGTCGGACACAATTTGGGGAGGATCAACATCGTTAATAAAGTCCAATTTAATGGTTTTGACAATATAGTTGAGAATATAGCAATAAATAGGCTACATATTATATTAATACAGCATACATAGTAATGGATTAAGAGTTGTAAGTATAGTATATTAAATTATACATACATGATCATTGATACAATGAATAAACGCTGTTCATAAATACTTTGGTGGGGGTTGGCAATGTTGGAACCTCGGACGTCAAAAATGTGTGATTCCCCTAAAAAAAGGTGGATTTTTTTATCCCTTTTTATGGTCTATTTTTGACACCCTCCCTCCCCCCTTTCACGTCCTAAAAAAGAAACCAAAAATGTTACGTCATTAACTCATTAGCTAAAAATTTTGTTTCAAAACTTGTTTTTTTCCAAATACAACTAGGTGAAATAATCAATATTTCTATTGTTAGCTGATTGTGGCATGGAGAATCACCAATCCATGGCATTTCACGCATTGATTAAAAAAATGGCAGTAGATATAAATGGTGCAATCAAAACGGAACCTCTGACAAAACCATGACATACATGTATAGCCCCGTATAATGTGATGTAGAAAGTTGGGGAACATTTACTGAAAAAAAATGAAAATTATTGCATGGTCGATGTTGAAATCAGCACAATGCAGAGAGACACCTTTTTGCTATGAAATTTATTTTCTCGGTCAAATATAAAGCAATATTTTTTCCTTCAGAAATGTCAGTTAAAATCATAGTGATTGGATATACATTTTTTTTAAATCCTGGTGTTGGAATTAGGCATGAAATTGTGTCTTCTAGTGTAAGATGTTTGATTTTTATAGGCATTAACTTCGGCCCGAGCTTTTTTCGGAATTCATTTTTTAGCGTTTCAAACTAAATATAGTTTGCTAAAGAAAGATATTTCGCACCTCTGTAAGGCACATTGAGTGGGTCTATAGTTTTGTCAGAATTTATCCGTTTTGATTTTACCTTTTTTCACTTGCGACTGCCAAAATTTCCAACTCAATACTTCATTTCTAATATAACCAGCAGAACTACTCGACATTTCTATTGTGGCTTGCAAAATTATCCATCCATGGGTACATTCGCGAGGTGATTTTGACACCCTGCAAAATTGGTAGTCGGAATTGAAAAATGGTGCAATCAAAACCGAAATTCTGACCAAACTATGGTGATGAGCGTTAGAAAATTGGGAAAAAAATACTTCATTAACGAACTATATTACTTTGAAAAGCTACAAGGTTGATCAAAAAAAAATATAGTAATTAGTATCAAGCATTATAGTTTTTCATGACATTTACTGAAAAAAATGAAAATTATTGCTTTTTATTTGGCCGAGAAAATTAATTTTACATTGAAAAGATGCAACTCAACATTTTGCTCATTTCAACACCCAATTCTATCGTTTGTATTACCTCATTAAATGACTGAGTGAGCCTTGTCCAACAATAGAAATCGGTTGACAGAGTTCTGCCTGTTAGCATGTTTAGAATATATTAAAATAGGACCATGCTGTATTTAGGACATTTAACCATACGTTCGGAGTCTACGTAATTTAAAACAAATTCGACCAAATGAAGAAAAGGTATATTAAAATATATATTGTTTCGTGATGCATGTGTAGTATGATTTCGACTAAGTCTTTGCGCTTTTGTTTTAAACTAATAGTCATGATTCCCCGCATGGTTCGTGACTCATGACGATATAGTTAACCTGTACAGTGAACTGAACTAACAGAGTTTTAATTTGAGATGTTTTTCCCCCCGAAATAGTCAAACTTAAGTATCAATGCAGCAATTAATTACACATTGTTTTATTAAATTCTGGTGCACTCATACATGCATGCATTTGGCATTTTCCCAGTTATTTATTATACAGTAAGATAAGATACTAAGATGGCCTTCATCCGTGATTTTGCCTTTTTAAAAACAGTTCTTGTCTATATTTCAATTGAACGAGAAAATCAGAGAGTTTCCGACTGTCAGTGACCAGGCAACTTGATCCAATCATAGGCCTTCAAACACAGCCTATTGAGATGCTTATTACCTGATTTGGTAAATTCAGCCAATGGGTGGACACAATTTTCGACTGGGGTGGTAAATTCAGCCAATAGGTGGACACAATTTCCGACTGGGGTGGTTAATCAAAGTTTACAACCAAAAAAAACAACATGAACAAAGCAATGCCGGAATTTATGTCACGGGCCTAGAACTGGAATGCATAACAAATGAGCTGGAATATGTTATATATACCAGATACCGTATCCATGAACTATCATTGGGTCCTTGTCTCAGCATATCAGCAGTATATTCGGCTATTTGGTCTCCGACTCAAGTTTCGGCTAAACGTCTCCGGCTACTTTGTCATCGCTGCAATCAGTTTTCTGTCCAGGTAAGTAGGCCTATTTTATTGTTTAATTAAGGGGTGGGGTATGAACGTTTGGAAAGTATTTATTGTGGGATATTAGAGCACAGCAGACATATCGAATTGCATTCTGAATACGAAGAATGTCCTTCTGATATCAAATAATTTTGATTTTTGAAATTCGCAATGTAATACACATTTTATGGCAAATGATTAAAATTGATATTTTTGATATTTAACAGTACTCGAAGTAAACTTTATAAATCTGATGATATGTATTTAAAGTGTATGTAGGCGGGATGAAAAGCCGACGATCAATTGAAAATTTTGACCTTTCGTACTGAAGATATAGATTTTTTTCCCAAAAACACCAAAACAAATTAGGTCTTTTGGGGAAAAAAATCCATATCTTCAATATGGAAGGACAACATTTTCAATTGATCGTCGGCTTTTTCCTCCCAGCTACATACACTTTAAGAATATATCATTAGATTTATAAAATTTACTTCGAGGACTGAAATATATATCAAAAATGTGAAAAATATCACATTTTAATAATTAGTCATAAAATTTGTATTATATCGTGAATTTCAAAAAATGAAAATTATTTGATATCAGAAAGATATCCTCCGTATTCAGAATGCAATTCTATATGTCTGAGGTGCTCTCATGACAAAAAAAAAATACTGTCGAAACGCTCATTCCAGATCCCTTAACCAGCCCCAGCTCGCGGTCTTAAAGAAGATGTAGCTTACTTTGCTTTAGTTAGGGACGCACTATTAGATTTGTATGGGTGGGGCTGGGAGTTTGGGTAAGGCAGAAGTTTTCTTTTTCAAAAACTCTCATGCCCCACCCCCCCCACCTTTGTTCCATAACCATTAGGGTATAGGACATTTTTGTTTTTGATATAGCCCCGAATGAAATGTATTTAATTATGTTTGTACTCACTCAGGTAGCATTGTGTGTGAATTTAACATCTGAACTAGAGGCTATTCTTTTTTTATGGGCATTTTAGTGTCTAAAATGGCCCAAAATGAGGGTTTTTCAATATTGCCGTCCATTTCTAATCGTCACCCCCATAGGCTTTACATGTAAAATAAAAAGGCTCGTAAAAAATTAATAGCCTCTAGTTCGGATGTAAAATTCACACCAAATGCTTTTTGAGTGATTACAAAGATAATTAAATACTTTTCATTCGGGGGCTATGTGGAATTTTTTTATGTATTCCTTGTACAATGACATTTCACAATAAAATGTCCATTGGAAACAAAGGTGCCCCCCCCAATCAAATGGTGCGCCCCTTATAGGCCCTGCATGTTAGTAAATATTACACGTGACAATATTTTTTAGTTTGTCAATATAACGGTATTACACGCAAATCGATAGAGAAAAAATGAATTGTCACGTGTTCCTATGTAATAGCATGGTAATATTCGTATTGCGCGGACTTGGATGTCGACCTTTTCCCATGATACATCACGATTACATCGCAAACCGCTGGCGGCGCCCTTATTGTGAATAGCAAGAATTAGGCGATCTTTAGGTTGTTTTCGTTGATGAAAGAGATTCAATCATGTTTCACCGTTGTTCACCATCGATTAACAACTCGCGTCTTGCGCGGCTGCGTGGTTTACTTCGCTCGGGCAGCTAAAGCTACTGCCCTCGCGAAGTAAACCGCGCAGACGACACAGACGCATCGTTGTTAATCGGTGATGAACAACGGTGAAACATGATTGAATCTCTAATTACCGAAAACCTGACTGCTATGGGCTCAGGTGCAACTTCTTAAAAGGCCTCTTTTCTTACATAATTAACCATTGTAACTGAACGCAATGATATGTGACGCTATAAGTTGGTCCACATGGGTAAAAAATAGGGCTATACATATATTTTTACATTGTTAGATTTCGGAAAATATTTTTGACTTATTTAACAATTTATTATTAATGGTTTATTAAAACAATGCACTCGCAGCAAAAAATCTGAATTACAACATCATTACATATCAAAATTAACACAAAAAATATCACAACTATGGCAAGAGAAAATATATACAACAATTAAATGAGACTACAACATAAACAACAATGACAAATCAAACTGAAGCTGAAACTAAAACCAACCTCAGTACAAACAGCAGAGAGAACTGCAGAAATGAACTTTGACTACTTCGGATCTCAAACGCCTCTCTGGCAGAACGACTCGTAGCATAGTGGTATAGCCTGTGGACTATGGATCCATAGATTGTGGGTTCGAACCCCGGTGAAACCCCATAGAATCTTAATTCTAATAAATATCTTTTTATTTTGTAAAGTAAGAGGAATGATAATGGTAATAAGCCGTTATATACATGTGTAATATATAGCTACATATGAAGAGCTTATTTCCAAACCGTGTTAAGTCCACAAGGTTCACTTTGAAGAAAATCAGGAATTTTCTTTATGGCAATGAAAAAAAGTTTGATTTCTATAAAATTACATTGAAGTGAAGGCGACATATATAGGACCATAAAAATATGTAAAGTTAAAATCTAGAGACTTTAAATTTTTTTTTAATGAATTAATTTGTTTTAAAAATAGCATGGACTTAACACGTTTTGACACAAAACACAATTTCTGGCATGGACTTAACACGTTTTGACACAAAACATAGTATCTGTAACACAGAACTAACCATATTTTTCTCAAACTAGTCTTAAAAGATAACAAATTTATTAAAAACATACAAAATGTTATTCTCTCTACTATAAAACACAATTTTGCCACAAAAACACCTTGCATCTCGAACCCCCTCCTCCCGCCCATTTTTACCAAAATTCGAAGTTTAAAATAGTTCAAAATTCAAAACTTAGTTGTATTGCATTTCTCAGAATTGAATAAACGTCATTTTCACTGACAATAAGTGATGACCTGAAATATCCACTTGTTTTACCACATTATCGACATTTCCCCCTCCCCCATGCTGCCACCCTAATCTCGTATTGACAGTCGTAAGTTTTTTAAGTCTTTAAGTCCTAAGTTTTTTTATACCTTTAACTTTTAAATAATACCTTGAATTTTGATAATCATACAAAATAATAATATCAAAAACTAAATCTACCACCATCCTCTAACATTAATTCTACCATTACAACCTCTCCCTCTCCCCTTCCCACCCTGTTCATGTTTTTCTGGAGGTATCTATCAAATATTTAAGAAATCCTATACAAACTAGGCCTACTAATATTTTTTTTTTTTAAACAGAAAAAAAACAACAACAACTTTTTATGCAGACCAAATTCAGGTATACTAGTCTCAGGACCAAACAAGAATGAAGACGCAAAGCAAGGCAGCGTTATCAATCATGCAGAACTTGGGCGATTAACTATTGGAAGCCCTATGCCATGCTACCTGCCTACAAGCTGCCCACAAGGGCAGTGTTCGTGGCAATAATTATGAGCCCTGGGGAGGGTAAAATTGGGGGGGGCAAGAAATTTTGGCGAGACGAAGGGGGGGGCAAGCAATTTTGGCAAGCCGAGAGGGGGGCAAGCGATTTTTGGCACGCATTCACGGGGCACCTTTTTAAGAAAATGCTTTAAGAAGGCTTAGGAAAACGGTACGGAAACGCTTAAATATGCAAATTTCCTGCTCGCTGCGCTCGCAACATATATCTAGACCATTTAAAGTTTGGAATTTGTTCAAGGGGGGGCAAAGAATTTTTGGCGGGCCGAGGGGGGGGGGGCAAGCGATTTTTGGCGGGGCGAGAGGGGGGGGCAAGCGATTTTTGGCGAGCCGTTCGAAATTTTACCTCTTTCATTTCGGGGCTGATAATTATTGCACAGCCCTAACACGTTTTGGGAAAAAATCTATACTTTGTGTGTGAATATTTCGGAAATTGACTAATTTTGTAAAAAAACACAAACATTGCTGGATAGCCCTAGTTACTCACTACCCATTTTCATCAAAATCTCGATTTTGAATGTGGGTGGACTTAACACGGTTTGGAAATAAGCTCTTCATATACTTATGTACTATGTATCATCGCATTGGGCCCATTGTGGTTGCAAAAAGAAATTACGTCTCCCGTACCAAACGGGGGTATTCTCTGTCTTCACGATTCAAAACTTTGACAACCATTAAATAGATAACGGCAAGGTTTTGAATCGAGGATATGATGTACACATCAAAATATTGAAAAAAATATCTCAATATGTGTTGAATAATATTTTAAGGGCTCGGATAGACGTTTTCACGTAATCTTTGTGAGACGTGCGAGCACATCAGACATTATAGAATCGCATTCTGAAACGAGAAATGTCCTTCTCATTTTTTGAATTTCGCGATATAACACACATTTTTATGGCAAATGATTAAAAATCGATATTTAATAGAAATTTAACAGACCTCGAAGTAAATTGTATAAATCTAATGATATGTACTTAAAGTGTATGTAGTTGGGATGAAAAGCGTCCATTATATTAAAACCTTTCGTATTGAAGATATAGAACATCCCCCCAGGGTTTTTTGGGGAAAACAATGTAGGCTATATCCTCTATATGAAAGGTCAAAATTTTCAATTGATGGTCGGCTTTACATACCAGCTACATATATTTCAGTTCATATCATTAGATTTATAAAGTTTACTTCGAGTACGGTTTAATATCAAAAATATAAAAAATATCAACATTTAATCATTTTGCCATAAAATGTGTATTTAAAGATATAAAATATAAACAAATATCTGATATCAGAAAGACATTCCTCGTATTTTGAATGCATTGTCTGATGTGCTCTCAGTTCCCCAAAATATACTGTGCAAAACTTGCTATCCGAATCCTTAACCCTAGAACAACGAAGGGGGTTGTGCCAACTCCGCCCCCCCCCCTATAAGATTTTTTATCCGTCATTAAAACAAGGCACGCGTTTAGGCCAAACGACCTATAATTTGGTCTACCTCAAGTTTGGTAGTGACGTCAATGCTCTTTCGCGGTTGCGCCGCAAGCGTGCTGACAAACCGCCCCTGTGCGCGTGCGTGTACACTTAGGGCGTTTAACTTTACGCGTGCGATTTCGATACTGCGGCGAGCGAAATACACACCTACGTCACTACCGAACTTGAAATGAACCAAAGTTAATCATACTCCATGATTTAGGCATGCAATGGAACTGAGGCTATTATATAAAGTGCAACTCTGGTCCAATAATTGAGGCCGCGAACAAACTAGGGAACATAATGGGCTATTCCAGTTGACATACACACCCTTAAGATAACCTTAATCTTCCTACACACCCTTAAGATAACCTTAATCTTCCACACAGGGAATGTGAATGTCAAATGGCGTTTCCTGAATGGGTGATGCCATAAGATTTTGTCGCCCATAGGGGGTTTTGGACTTCAATTGGAATATTCCTATTTATAACTCATCCAATTATTTCGTTTCAGATTTATTATTCTATGCTTTATTTGCATTAAACACTTGTGCGACATCATCGTCCTGATAGTTTTAGGTAAGTTGATCAATATTTAATATACTGCACACAAAAAGTACACGAACACTTCAAATTAAATATCTTGACGACACTTAAGGGGTTGTTTGGAATGACAGGTGAGTCAGGGGTCAAAAACAAAATTTTTACCTTTTTGACCTCAGCACATGTGTATGTATGATCTGCCATACAAAAATTAAAAAAACAATACCTCAAAGTATCATTTTTAATGTTTTTTTTCATACTTTCGCTTCTCTACAAATTTCATCTGTTTGTTACTGGGGCGTGTCTGTTGCCAGGTAGGCCTACATGACAGCATAGACACACGATACAACCTTGAATAATAATACAGAATGACGTTATATTCTTCTTAACCTATCTTAGAACTGCCTATTATTTCAATTGTTATACTGTTCTGGTTGGTTTATTGCATATACTGTATAGAAATTATGCAATATGACGTCGAGCATGACAGAGTCATCTTCATTCAAATAAAATTCAGGTACCCGTAAGGTACCACGGAGCAATTCGCACGATAATACAATAAAACAGATGAAAGGTATGAATGGTTGTGGAATCGAATTGCAGACCTGTCCCTCTGTCACCTTAGAACTGCATCTCGTAGGCAATGGTAGGTAATAAACCAACCGGAACGATATAACAATTGAAATAACAGCATGTCTTGGTCTCAATTCAAGATGTGCAATTTGGACACACCTACTCGTTGGCTGATTTATACTTCAACAGTTCCTCAAAGTGATATCAGAAAAGCCACTATCTCATTGTTCATTGGCCCGCAGTATGCGCTCGCCCTGGGGCACTCAACTTTAGAATTGATGGGTATATGTGCCTACATTTTGTACAAGCGTCGCGAAGTAGGCGCATATCAGTACAAAACGTTGGGTTTTTTTTTTTTTATAAAAAAGGGTCAATTATGTACAATCAAAATGAAAAAAGGGGTCATTGGGTATAATATTTTGAAAACTGAAGGTGCCTGGTCATCGGGTATAGTCGGCTTCAAAAGAGGGGCATATATTGACAGGCACATACCGTCACCTCTAAAGTTGATGCCCCCGGGTGCTCGCATTATATTTTGTTCATGGCTCGGCTTTTAAAACTCCCACACATCACAATAAGGCTATTGAAAAGTGTATAGAATAGCTAATGATAGACTGGTCCCTGCGATTAGTCGCGGACCCGAGCGACAATATAGTAAACACATCGAGTTTATAACACAAGTGACAGTAGTCGTGAATTATGGAGGGTTTCATTGAACTTCTACCAGCAAAATATGGAATAATACTAACACAAGACACCAATCGAGATGATGATACCAGCCATAATGGAAGGCTTGTATTTGACCTTCTTATGAATCCAATTTCGTGGCGAGAAGTTAAAAAGGTAATGTATATTTCAAGAAATTTGGGTTCAAAAATTCCGTATCAGCTCGTATCATCAATTCCGTAAATATGGCGTATAGAGGCACAACTTGACAATAAACTGAACTATTTAAACGTAAAGGACGCACTGGATACACATAAATTTGTGTTTCCTTGCTGGCGGAATAGTTGTAAAACTCTTGTTTGTCAAAAAAGTTGGACAATTTATGAATTATGATTGGCAAAATAGCGAAAGGAAATAGACTTTTCCAACCATGTAAAACTACACTGGGTTGTTGACATGGTCGACATACATTAAGACATACGCATGTTCCTAAAGTAGGAGGTAAGTACTATAATTAATTGTTTAAAGTGCTCAACATACCAGCAAAAAGTCATAGGGTCATCAGAGTACAGGGACTTTGTGAAATACTGGGTACAAAAATAAAGTGCGTGAGCCGATATGCAACATCAAATATAAAAGCCGATTTACATAATTTCCCATGACCTTACAGAAGTGATCGTGCTCAAATATAAAACTATAGAGTTTGGTCCTTGATATGCACCATCAATTGTGTACTTGTGATCAATATTGCTAGGCAAACAATCACAGCAAACATGCCAAAATCCTCCCATTTCTCCTCCATTTACACACATATAAACCCATCCCTTAAGCTAAAGTACCACATAAGGCAATCTTTGGATGGATCTGGGTATTTTGATACCTCAATATTGGCACGGTGCGACTTATTTCCTCGGCGCGGGCTCCCCGCTTAGTAAAGCTGAGATTATACTCCATCACTGAGCGACGAGCGATTTGTATTTGACCAATGAGGTGACGCGCTCTTCCCGACGCAGCAAAAAGCGCTCTACCTCATTGTTAAAACCCAATCGTTATCGCACAGCGATGTAGTATAAATTCAGCTTACACGGGCAATCACTAAAACGGGAGACTGACCCATATAGGATCACTCACGAGCCACGGCCGGTTTCATAGCTTATATGGTCCTTTTTTGTGTGCATGTGCATTGATACACTTGATGACTTGAGTTCATTCTTCGCCATGTTCACTGCATGGTTGTTCCTATTATTAACTTACGCCCCTCTGGAATCAAGCTGTGAAAAATCCATTGTATAACCTTAACGTGCGCTTCACCGGCCATGCATGACTTTTAAGTATGCATGAGGGTCAGTCCATGTCGAAACAGATTGAGTGTACACCCACCCTCTTGGAATTTGCTCTCCTTTGGCTCAGGGGTACCTTTCATGGATCCCTAGGTGAGGTCACAAGAAAAAATTCAAATTCCATTTCGTTTGCGAATGGCGGGCAATCAAAGTTTGGCGACCTCGACCAAAATTGTGAATTTAAGGGGTCCAAATGACAAAGTGCTCTCTTTGAGGGGCACTTTCTTCTTAATTGAATCAGTTGTGATCCTCTTTTTGAATGTGGTCACTCACTGGCTGTGTCTGAAATACCTAATGCCAAAAAAGATAGATTTCGGAATTTCGTTGGGATTTCAGAGGGGGTCAAATTCAGCACTTCGTACTGTTCAATCAAATTATCTTGATTTTGAAGGACCCATGATAATGTCACAGTGCACTTATAGGTCCTAATTATGTTCAGAATGGATTAACCATATGCCAATGTCTGTGAGCAATTAAAAAAAAAGAGAAATTTCTAGACCCCTACAGAATTTTAGGCCACCCCTAAAGTGGTTCAGCCACAAATGGCACTTAAAGTCGGCAAATTTTGACCCCTAATAACTTTAGGTGTACACCAGATATTAATTTCTAGTCTTTTGCATCTGAAAGAATGTAGTTTAATGTTACTAGGAACATAAGATTTGTTTTGTATTTTTTGTGTTTTAGTATTAAGTTGACGCTTTCAAAAATAGTCATTTTTTTTTAACTTACCATGCATACAGGATACGGTACAAAATGCCAATTTTAGTATGATATTTTTTTATATTTTTGATCACTTTATAGCCATTTGTATTATTTATCCTGATATTTCAAGTTGCTCTTGAGTCAAGTAATAAGAAAAACTACTTTCTAATCCTCTGTATGGATTTTTAAGGGGTCAAAAATGCACTTCCTGGCAACGATGCACATGCAAAGTACAGGTTATGGGGGTCAAATTTTCAGAATGCTCCCAATTATGTCAAGTAATATATCAAATTACTCGTATGGTCATGAGGATTCCAAAAATGTATAGTTTGTTATGTGTCAGACCTTTCAGGAGGGCGCTATGACGAAAAATGTTCATAGGTCAACGACCTTTTTGAAAGTATCAAAACACAAAAATACAAAACAAATCTTATGTTCCTAGTAACATTAGACTACATTCTTTCAGATGCAAAAGACTAGAAATTCATATCTGGTGTACACCTTAAGTTATTAGGTGTCAAAATTTGCCGATTTTAAGCGCCATTTGTGGCTGAACCACTGTAGGGGGGCCTAAAATTCTGTAGGGGGTCTAGAAATTTCTCTTTTTTTGAATTGCTCATAGACATTGGCACATGGTTAATCCATTCTGAACATAATTAGGACCTATAAGTGCACTGTGGCATTATCATGGGTCCTTCAAAATCAAAGATAATTTGATTGAACAGTATGAAGTGCTGATTTTGACCCCCTCTGAAATCCTAACGAAATTCCGAAATCAATCTTTTTTGGCATTAGGCATTTCAGACACAGCCAGTGAGTGAACACATTCAAAAAGAGGGTCACAACTGATTTAATTAAGAAGAAAATGCCTCTGAAAGAGAGCGCTTTGTCATTTGGACACCTTAAATGCCCAATTTTGGTCAAGGTCGCCAAACTTAGATGGGCCGCCATTCGGAAACGAAATTGAATTTGAATTTTTTCTTGTGACCTCACCTAGGGGTCCATGAAAGGTACCCCTGAGCCAAAGGAGAGCATAATCCAAGAGGGTGGGTGTACACTCAGTCTGTTTTGACATGGACTGACCCATGACTTAAAAGTATCAACACACTAGATGTGTCATAATTATAGAGGTTGTGCATTATGATCTATCATACCGTAAATAAGGCCGACTACTCAAATGCATTAAAAAAAATCATGATTGCAATCTACCGCGACAGTTCGTCTCACACACATGACAAATGCACTACGATCAAATACGTTGATGACAACATTTGATTGAATGGACTACACTGCACCATGATTACGGTGAAGGACACAGGTTCAAATCCTTTGTTTGGAGCTAATCGATAAAAGCATGCAGGGCCTCTATACGCTGGCGAAGTTATGTAATAATCGGATTAATTACCATAGCAATAGGTGAAAACCGCTGCACTGGTACGTTCACGCGATACCTCTACATTGAACCATATCATGCTATCACTAGCACCTGTAATATTAGAAAAGACCGGTATTGTATTCCATCTATGATTGTAGACATACACAGGTGATGAGTACAACCTGCTTGCAGTGTAGCGCGATATGTTCAAAATTGTTTTCACATACTGCTATGGTAGTTAATCCGATTTATTACGTAACTTTGCCAGTGTATACGCAAAGAAGTGACGTCATAATCGGATTAACTACCATAGCAATAGATGAATACAATTTTTGAATAGACCGCCCTGCACTACAAGCAGATTGCACGAATCACCTGTGTATGTCAGCAAACATAGATTGAATACAATACCGCTCTTTTCAAAGATACCTATCTTACAGCTGCGAGTGATCAGCCTTTCTTTGACATCTATGGTTCAATGCATCGGTACCACGTGAACGTTGTAGTGCAGGGCGGTATAGTCAAAATTGTATTGCTATGGTAGTCCACCCGATTAACTACGTCACTTCCACGGCGTATAGAAGTCACTAACATTAAATGAGGTTATGCAGAGAGTAGACATCCTTGACAGGGCACTCTATTCACGTGGTTTCTTTTATTAAGCCTCATTTAAAGATTATATATATTGCTCGGACAACATCATGTCATTGGCTAGCTAATATTATGAGGACAATGAAAATGACTCTTTTTTGAGAAAATAAGACGTTTAAATTTATATTCCGCAAAAACCAACTTAAGTGATGAGTTCCTTCGAACGAGTTCGAACGAAAGTTGACGTCATGAAATGACTGTGCCTGCTTTGCGAGAAAGGACTATAAACATTCTCAATGCACAGAACGTATACTGTTGTTGTTAACAGAAACAGAAAAAAACTTATTATGGTAAATAATAGTACAACTCATTGTTGGTAATGTCAAACTTGTCAAAGTGATCACACAAGTAAATGAGAGCATGATACAGTGTCCGCTTCATTTACTTACGTCATCAGCCGCTGCCTTGAAAATTAATTTTGCTTCAAACGGGGGAAGAACACGAGCCCGAACTTAACCCACACAATTTATCTTTTTTCAGGAGAAATACGCATAAAAAATTGCAACGAGTGTCAACTTGTAATGTAATAATTATTCTCTTCGAATAGAGATGAACTTGTTTTTGCAATTGGGACTTCTATATGATCAAGGGCGTAGCCAGCTTTTTAGGTCGGGGTAGGGGGCAAAAAGGAATCGGGAGCACAGACGAAAAAAAATAGTTGCATCATACAATACATAGAGACTGTATGTCTTCGAGCGTCAAAAAAAAAAGGGTATTTGGTATTTTACACTATTGGTTTTGGGTTCAAAAAGAGGGTGGTCCAAAATATTTCACGCGACATTTTTATTCCAGCCCCCCCCACCAAAGTATTTCTGAACACTCCCTAATAAAGTATTAAAATTCAATATGAATTACACCACATTTCGCCATACTGCATTTTAGAAACGCTTGCTGTTAGAATAAGAAAAATTTTAATTGTAATTATTGCACAGGTCACGGCGACCCTGTGACCTTTCCGGAAAAAGCCGAGTGGCAGGTTTTTCAAATAAATATTTTCTGTGTAAAAACTGTACCATCAGATAGGTAATGGAATATATGAATATTAACTGTACATCTATCACAACAATTTGTGATAACAACTTGCGTCACAATTGATCTAGTATAGAAGGTAGAGAATTTATTTCAATCTTATATACGCATTTTTTTTTTTTTTTTTTTTTGAATTAAGTGAAAATTAATTTTGTAAAAACTGTAATTTTTTTAATGTAATTTTCACATTATACCCGACAAAATATTACCATTTTGTTGTTATGATAATCTAATCTTTTGATTTCGTAAATAAAATTAGGGGTCTAATGTGGATTTAGGATGCAAACTGGAACAATCCAATGCCTTGTCAAAACCATTTGCTTCAAAATGGAGTTCGGATGCACTTCGTAATACAACTTCCGCCACTGCGGGAAACCACATGCACAGCAGAGCACGTGGCCGATATCAAAATCGATTTTATGTATTGTGTATGTAGGCCTATTCATATGACCCTCGTATTAATTGTCTCTATACGCTTGAGAATTCAACAATATAAATAATGCTAGCTTTATTATAATACACATTAATGTTTTAAGCAGATAAAATTCCAAAATATGATATAGTAATGAAGTTGCGCTTTATTAATATTATATGTTTAAATTTTCACGATGACATTATCAAGTCCTTCGTGGTCGAGCGGTCCAAGGCGCTGGTCATATGGTATACGTGATAGCGGCGCAGTGCAGCGTGGGTTCGAGCCCCGCCTCTGCCTAATTAAATTTCCTTCTTTTTTTAAATTTCATATTATGTTAGGGAAATGTGGCTGGGAGAATGTATGTATGGCGAAGAGTGGTGTGAATATGAATATTGAAAAATAATTATTATCTGATTCTAGAAAGCGATTTTAGAAAGGAGGCGGACTTAAAACAAGAAACTGTTAACTTCAGTCAAAGATCAAGGGATCTTTAAAATATTAAAATGTCAAGTAACTCACCGGGTGGTTTTGTTTTGTTTTGTTTTGTATAAATAGATAATGGCCGCGCCAGACAAGATCTGTTTTGTTTTTCTCATTTTGGCGTTTTCACCGTTGCTAACCATGGCCCTACCAGCTGAGGGTGACGAACTGAAGGGACAGGAAGATGAGGCTACTTTGATTTTGCGCGATCTTCTCAGCCCAGAGGTCCGCCAAATTACCCCAGCGTCGGTGTCTTACCAATATCGTAAAATGACTACAAGAAATGGTAAAACGTGTAAATCGGGCAGTGGTTATGGGAAAGGAGGGTGTTATTACCACGGGGAGTCGTATATTTGGTGTTACATTACAGATGGAGGATGGGAATCATGCTGTAAACATGCATGTGAAAAAGCTCCTTATCATATGTTTAAGAAACAAGCGTGGAGATGCGCTAACGACGACGACGCTAACTATGAGTGGTGCAGTGGCACTGTACCTAAAGCTGTTTATCGTGGAAAATAAAACCAGAAAATTTAAGAAAAGGGTATACTTTGTACAATAAATCACAGTGTTTAGGGTTCTAATAATGTAGCATGATACAGTAGGCTTCTCCAGAAAATAGAAGCACACCCCCTATAGAGTAGTAGTTTGGATTTTTTTTGTCCAGTCGTAATTGTTGGAAATCCAGTCATTTAGAATATATGTCAAAATTTGACATTTTCAAGCTTTTTCTAGTAACTTTGGCGACTGAAACTCCAGTCATTTGTAAAAGGTAAACTTGGAAATGCAGCCATTTCTTTTATTGAAAAGTTACTCCTCTATAGGGAGTGCGACTTATTTTATTTTCTGGAATAGCCCAATATTACATTCTGATCTTATGAATTTTCCTATTTGTTATGAAGGGTTATTTGTTATGAAGGGTTATTTGTTATGAAGGGTTATTTGTTATGAAGGGTTATTTGTTATGAAGGGTTATTTGTTATGAAGTGTTTTAGTGTTTTAGTGTAAACAATTATTGATTTACTTTCAATTTTAAATAATGCCAATAGTTGCTTAGAATAGGAAATTGCATTTTTTAACAATATATGATGCAATTGCTATTATCTTTGGAACTGGTTGTTCAATTTCAATGGGGTTTTCTGCAAAATCTAGCTTTGTAAATGCTTTTTACTATCCTATAGGAAACTGAAAATTTATTATTGCCGAGTTCCGACTGATTTTGCTTGATCGCATCACATATGTGTCTTAATTTTTTGGCGTTACCTTTTATGTAAGCAATTTTACTGAATAAATTACATGAATCAAATGATATCATTTTATCGTAATAAAAAAGGTTAAATTTCTTCGTCTATTTGTCCACAGTCAAATGAAGGATTCAATGCATACATATAAAGATAGAATCTGTAGACTTCCATCACCCCAAATTAATATGTAACTCCTTGTACATTGGTATAATTTGGTATTTGCTCAATTGTGATATTTCAAAGTGGAAATCACTCACACAGTGTTACTGGATTGTTTGTAGTTTTGTTTTGCAGACAGTAGACTCTAATTTCCTTTTTTGAATAGGAATCACCACTCATTTATTTAATCCCGTAAATATTTATTCTGACGAGTGTTTGTAACCATGGTAACATGTTCACATCTGCCATTATGTTGCATTCAATTGAGTTTGGTGAATGACCTCGGTGAATGACCTCGACATGTCATTTTGATGAGTCATTTTGAAGAAAAATCCGATATGTCAAATTTGACCAGTTTCGATTAAAAATGAATAGATCGTTTTACGAGTGTATCTTTATTTCATTTATCATTATTATTTTGTGTAATATGCATAATTTAATAAATATTATATTTAAAAAAGACACAATAAATGGCAACTTAAGCAAAACCACGCACTGATATATTTGAGTTCTGTGGTGCTTTATTAACTAGTTTAGTCTACCAGTGGCTTGATCGTATTTCACAGTATGACTGAATCAATGCAATGCTCTCATTTGTATTAATTCTATCGACTGATGATAAAAGTGATTTGACAGAAATATCCTCGCCTGTTGGTATTTGTATACAAAATAAAAAATGAAAAACAGTTTATAGTTGATCTTAACCCAGGAACTTTCGGGCCTCATAACTGCTAAATTGTTGGTCTAAAGTATATAAAAGTATACATATTTGATAAATTCATCTGTGAGGTCAAATTTGGGCCAAAATGCTCATTCTTGGCCCAAAATCCCCCAAAACGGTTTTTGGCCCACTTTTTTTTTTTTCGTTAAACGTAATAAAAAAAATTTTGGGGAAAATTGTATTTTTATTAATTTTAAAAAACTAGGAGCCGTTTTTTTATTTGTTGAATTTTGACCAACTTCACCAAAAATATTTGAAATTTGGGCGAAAATTGGGCTTTATTTTATAATTTGTTTTTGAAAATTAAGCATTTGTTGACCATTTTTGGTGCAAATTCCCAAAGTTGGTCAAAATTCAAAAATAAATAAATAAATAAACAAATAAATAAATAAATAAATAAATAAATAAATAAATAAATAAATAAATAAATAAATAAATAAATAAATAAATAAATAGCTAGTTTTTAAAAATTAATACAAAAAAATGTTGGCCCAAGAATTTTTTCTGTTACGTTTAACAAAAAAGAAGTGGGCTAAAAAACAGTTTTTGGGATTTTGGGCCAAAATGAGCATTTTATATACTTTAGAGTTTAGACTAACAATTTATAAGTTATGAGGCCCGAAAGTTTCCATAATTCCTGGGTTAAGACCAACCTTAAGCCGGCAGAGTCATAAGTTACGATCGCGACGCATTTACATACATTAATCATGGCTTGTCTCAGAAGAAACTGGTAAACTGTTAGGGCCAGTTTCTCGAAGCATGAATATACAGCCTGTCTCAAAAAAAATTGTGCAAGTGAAAAGCGCCCTCTTTGGCAATTATAAAATACCGCTGTGACATAATGCTTACATAAAATTACATCAACGTCACGGGCGCAGTCTTAGCTCGCAAATGCCGTTTGTTCTGTTCAATTTGCTTGTTCCAATTTCGAGATATGTTTATTTAACAAGAAAGGATTAAATCACAATTGTGCCACTTTTGCTAGGGAAGAGAGCTGTACATGTAAATCAATGATAGCTGATGTTGATGCGTCTAATGCACTCCCCCTTTCGGGGCGCATGAATTAGACGCATCAACATCAGCACGCGTGTATTATTTTGTCTAATATCTCTCCCAACAAGTAATACGCGTTCATTAACCTATAACATGTACAAGTGCGCAATATTTGTTTGTCTTTTAACATGTCTTAAGTGACTAAGAGAACAGTATTTACCATGATAAAGTCATTGACATGCACATGCAGAACAGCAAAATGTGAAATCCATTTTTACAGCAGAATGTGAAATATTTATTTATCTTTAAAATGGAAAAAGAGAATCATCATTCTTGCATCATGATAAAACAATAAAAACAGTCAAAACAATTTTATATTGTGTAATTGGTGCATTCTTTTGATTTCACGAAGAAACTCTTGATAAACTTGATGCTACCACTATTACATGTAAAGCCCTCTTCCCTAGTAAAAGTGGCACAATTGTGATTTTACCCTTTCGTCTTTAACTAAACATATCTCGAGATTAAAACAAGTAAATTGAACAGAACAAACGGCATTTGAGAGCTACGACTACACCCTTGACGTTGATGTAAGCATTATGTCACAACCGTATTTTCTAATTGCCAGAGAGGGCGCTCTTCACTTGCACAATTTTTTTTGAGACAGGCTGTAGTGGTCGACAGGCTTCCTAAGCCATCTGTCTTAAGCCCAATTAGTCCTACACTGTAAACGTAAGCTAGTTAAAAAGGTCTAATTCGACTAGTTTTCGACTAACTAAAATAAGTCATGCAATATATAATTTTTTATTCAAGGAAAATAATGCTGCAATGTATTTATAATGCTAAAAGAACAATAATATCATTAAATTGCACCATTTCAACATATTTTTCATGACTTATAATATTCAATTTGTAAAAAAATAAGAAATTGTTTTGACTAATTTAAATTTAACAGTGTGTATACAAGTGGTTATTTGACGTCGTACATGACCCAGAAAGATAACAATATAATGAATCAACTTGGTATAACTAGCCTACCTGACCACTATATACAATGGGCTATTCCATTTAAAATACATACTACCCCTGTGGAAGATTTTGGAAATATCTGCCACAGGGGGAGTATGAATTTCAGATGCAATGAGCACATTTGGCAGCTCCATTTGAATTACATACACCCTCTGAGAAAGATTCAATCTGAATTTTCCACAGCTAGAGGGAAGGTGTTAATGTGTTAATTCCAGTTGAAATTCATACTCCCCCTGTGGAAAATATTTCCAAAATCTTTCACATGGGAGTGTGCATTTTATATGGAATAGCGCAATTTAGGTAAAATTTTACATTTGTTATTCTTTACCAAATATATGAAATATATGGCACCTTTTAAAGGTGTGTAAACTCTTGAGACGGCCACTAAGGGACCGGTCACTATTTACGCTGGGGAATGGGGATACGCTGGGGAATGGACAAAAATGTCACGTCCCATCTTCGCTTCCAAATTCCGCATCCTCCCTGTTTGAAGACATTTCTCCATCTCCCCTTTTCCTGGCAAAAAAAATCACATTCACCCATATATTCCTCATTCAGGAGTAGGTGCAAGAATAGACTGCTGCCCTCATTCGTCAACATTCTACGAAGCATAACACATAGTACAGTACATGCGCAGTGTAGACGACTGATTGGAATTGGTCTAGTGCGCCTGTCAACTATCATATATAAGGCCTTCTAACCCTATTAACCCTAAAATTCTAACCCTAACCTTGCAATCTAAAGTGACAAATTTACCACAGGCACCCAATATTGTTAAGTCATAAAACTTATTCCTGATAAAAAAATTGGGCTATTCCAGCTGAAATTCACACCCCCACTATGGAAGACATGAACTTAATTAATCTGCCACACAGGGAGTGTAGATTTTAAATGGAGTCACCCATTCAGGTAACCCTGTTTGAAATTCACATAGAGTAAACCTGCCCACATCAAGCAAATTAGCTATTCCAGTTTTTTTACCCCACTCAGAAATTTTACCCCCTACTGCTTTATCTGGAGTCTACGTCGCTTATCTGGGTTACGGCGCATTATCTGGGGTTTATATGCCTTATCTGGGTTTAGACTGCGATATGCTAAGGTTAAGGCATCTTAGCCACAGGTAAGGAACGTAAACCCAGGATAAGGCCATCTAAACCACAGATAAGGCGCCTTATCCCTAGATAAGGGATGTAAACCCCATATAAGAGACATGAACCCCAGATAAGGCGGAAATGACACACTTATGCTTCTGCTCTCATTAAAAATCACATTTACGCTCTACCAAATGGGGGCCATCTTGGATTTCTGGGCAAAAATTATGTTGTAACGTCAAATTAATGTCAGATTCGGATTTCTTGGGGTCGACTTACCGGAAACAGTGTCTTTGTACACGATTTTAGGTAATCTGGTTCAAAACTTATTTTTTTCAAGATGGCGCCGGCGGCCACCATCTTGGATTTCTGGGTAAATATGAGTTCGTAATATCAAAGTAATGTCAAATTTGAAATCCTTGTGGTCGACTTATCCAAAAAGTGTCTTTGTACACGATTTTAGGTCCTCTTGTTCAAAACTAAATGTTTCAAGATGGTGCCGGCCACCATCTTGGATTTCTGGGTGAAAAAGATGCCGTAATGTCAAACTAATGTCAGAATCGGAATCCTTGTACTCGACATATCCGAAAAAGTGTCTTTGTGCATGATTATAGGTGCTCTGGTTCAAAACTTAAATTTTCAAAATGGTTGCGGCGGCCATTTTGGATTTTGGCCTCTAGCGAAAAATACCGGGATTTTCGCGAGGGACATGGTGGCTATTTTATTTCTAAATGGTCCATAGAAGTCGAATCAATCGTCAAACCTTACTAGCCAGAGAGTGGTCACCAAATTGAACTTTTTCGCCTAACTACACCCCACAAGCTATTGCTGCAACTTACACAGTACCCCATACACTCTGTCCACTTAGAAGTACAAACCAAATCTGTGGTATCGGGGGTCGATGCTTTGCGTCACACGCGAGCGCGACGCGACGCGTAAAGAGCGTGGTGCGCAAATCGCGCAGCAGTTGGCTCGCCAAAGAAGCATTGCGCTGATATAATTATTCTCATACCTCCAGTTTCCGAGGTCTATTTACTTTGTACTTCTATGTGGACAGACTATAAGAATGCTGGCACCCCCGAACTCACATCAAACCACCTTGCATAGTTATTAACTTGAATCAAAAAACGTATAAAAGGCGTACAAACGTCTAAAATCAATTTTCCTCAGCAGTTAAAGATCCCAATTAGAGAAATGTTAGTGCGTAGGATGTAGCTTTACATTATTTTATATGTTATACAAATTGTCAGAATCTGTTTGAAAATCCTTCGTTTTCATCCGTTTTACGAACCATGTTCACAAGATTAAATACCGTTTGCGCGCTATTTGAAATTTGATAATTTGCGCGCTATTTGAAATTTGATAATTTATTTGTTATGTTAGTCATTGTGCGGACGCGATTGTAATCACCTTATTGCATCAAATTATAATTATATAGCCGCTTTGAGATCAAACAATTGCGTAAGTTGATGCGTGGCCGAATGATTATGGCGCTGGACTATGAATCGCTAATTTAAATCAGTTTTATGGGTTCGAGACCCGTGTGGTTGAATTTGTTATTTGTTTTCCATTTTTTCGTCATTTCTTCCCCCAATTTGCTCTTTTCTTTCTCCTTTCTTCCCCCTTTTTCTTCTTTCTTTCTTCAACACATTTTCCAGACGGTGGTTGAAGCGTATCAATAGATTGTAAAATTTATGCACGGTGGCCCAATGGTTAGGGCGCGATCTTCATAATCGAATGGTTGCGGGTTCGATCCCCACCACGGCAAGTGTGTTTGCGTCATTGAGCAAGATAGCTTAATTCCCAATTGCTTCACTCCACCAAGGTGTAAAATGGGGAGTTGCTTGGGGTAATCACAATCTAAGTCACTGAGAGTAACTGCGCATCAGTGGACTTGGTGAAGTGAAAATGATACTGATATATCCTAATGGCAGCGCAGCGGAATATATTGTTGAAGTGTGCTGATAATTAGGTCATGGCTAGCTGATGCAACGCAATTTAAATCAAGCAATAGTTATCATTGTTTTATTATTTATAGGAAAAATGTCGTAAAACGGCTTGTGCCCTCTCCTCCAGCATTAGGCCCGTTGCCGCCCCCTCATGACCCCCTATCCACCTCCCCAGGATGACACACCAGCAACGCCAAGTTTCATGTCTTGAACATGGAGATTGATACGCCCCCGGTACGCTTGAGTATATTCTCTGCATGCCTGTTTCTGTAATAAACTTACGCCCCTCTGGAATCAAGGCATGAAAACCCATATGGTAACCTTAAAGCAGCATATCTATTGCAATAACAAGTTTAACTCCATTCGAAGAGAATTATTACACTGCAAGTTGACACTCGTTGTCATTTTTTTTATTCGTATTTCTCCTGAAAAAAGACAAGTTGTGTTGGTAAAATGCTGGCTCGTACGGCCCTTTCCGAAGCGAAATTGATTTCCAATACAGCAGACTGATGACGTACATTATATGAACAGTAGTCTCCTCCGCAGCCAGTTTGGTTACGTGTAACCAAACTGGCTGTGTAAGGCACTATAAGGGACAACAAAATATAGTTCCCGGGCCATGGAAATTGGTTATTTGCCAATATAATGTCATATGATATGTCATGCTCAAATTTGGCTCGTTTAGTGAAATTGATCTATTATATTTTGTTTTTGTTTGTTAGTCTATGTATTTCTCATCAAGCTGGTAACCATATGAATTGTAATATCACAATATATGATAAAGAAGCGGCCTGATTTTATCCATATGTGTAAAAACCAATAAAATTATAATACTTGATTCAGAGTTTTTTCTTATATTAACATTATACGTTCTGTGCATTGACAGTGTTGACAGTCCATTCTCTCAAATCTGGCAATATTCATATCATGACATCATGGCAGTTTCTAGGTCAATCCTGTCTCGTTCGCAGGAACTCACCGCTTACAGTTGGTTTTTACGGAATATCAATTTTATTGTCCTCATAATATTAACATGATATGATGTTGTCCGAGCAATATAAACGTCCTTTAAAAGATGCCACCCTCAAGATAGTAAGCAGTTTATTGCAAGTAATACGTGGAGCATCGTGGCAGAATACAAAAAGGGGGATGCAAACCTATGACGTGATGAGCGCTACCACTACCACACCCTACTACATACTAACGACGTATTGAGCGCTATACCATTACCACACCCTACTACATACTAATGACGTGATGAGCGCTACCACTACCACGCCCTACTACATACTAAAGACGTGATGAGCGCTATACCACACCCTTACTAAACGACGTAATCGTCATGAGCGCTTTACCACTACCACGCCCTACTACATACTAACGACGTATTGAGCGCTATACCACACCCTTACTAAACGACGTAATCGTCATGAGCGCTTTACCACTACCACGCCCTACTGCAATATTAACGTTTGTCGTGTGATTTAGTAGCATCGTGTCAGCTTACTTTCAAACATCGCTGCTATTGTGCATCATCTCGGGAGGTAAACATTACAAAGGTAAAACTCTTACGATATATTCAGCACTACTTCCTAATTCATTAGTGACCGTTATTTGGAGGATCGATACAGGACGAGTGGCGTCAAAATATGCCATTAACCTAATAATATTAGAACTTTATGGGACATCTTAGTTTAACAGAGATTCTTCTTCGGGAGATCCGAAAAGTTTGTCCACTATTACAAGCTATAAAATTGGTTTTAAACCCATCACCCTTTCATCGTTTGCTTTGAGTCCATATCTGTTTCCGTTGGAGGATCCAAAGGACATGCAGTAATATATCTGGCTTTGCATCGAACCCGGTAAGTACCCTTTCGTTATTAATTCAACGAAAACAACGTTTTGCGTGTTTTGTGTTGGTTTTTATTTTGAAAATCAGAAGTTAGCTCTGTGATGATCGGAGCCTTGAAAGTATATTAACAGGAAACATCACTTTACATAACTACATGTATGTGTACCATTAAGTTTTTGCGGATTTAGACAAAATACAAGCTGAATTTATATTACATTGCTGAGCGAAAAGCGATTAATATTTAGCCAATGTATTTCCGCGATGGCGTGTGAGTGCTTCAAGGTGTAGATTATATAACGTAAGGTTACATTTATTTCATTATTAACTGCATTTCCATTGGCATAGGATGAGGTTATTGACAATATGGCTATACAAAAAATTAGTCAAATACCAATCGCTCGTCGCTCCGAGATGGAGTGCCAATTCAGCTTTAGTAGGATTTATGGCTTCAATGTGTAGATTATATAACGTAACGTTACGTTTATTTCAATATTAACTGTAATTCCATCAGCAGAGGATAAAGTTGTTAAATTGAAGTTTTGAATTGAAGGCTATAAAATAAATTAAAGAATTTATATAAGGTATTTGACAAATGTCAATTGTTTTAAATAATTTTCACAATTACTGCACCATTGGTTTATTTTAACAGAATTTTAGAAAAATTACATTTTAATACGATCGTGGTAAACGAAAGCGATTTCGAGGAAAAATATGGTGGCGACAAGCCGTGTGGGGGATGCCACATCAACTTGGCCTTTTCCCTGCCCCGTCGCATTTTCCCCAGTTCAAGTGGTGCCACCAGTGGTGCCACTAAAATAATTAAGGGCCTTCCTTGAGCTAATAATTATATTTCGGTTTTATTCGAAATGCGTTATTTATTTAGCCAAATGTAATAAAAAAAATTCTTCAATGGCAAGCGACTATAGGATTTACTTAACTTCAAAAATTTCTTCCACCCCCCCATTTGTGCTGCGTATGTGTTTACCGACAAACGAGGACACGCATATGACATTTCACATTTAAACTGTGGACAATTTTGCAAAGGGGGACCGTCCTCGGTTTTGGAGGTCTGCAAAAGACCACAATTGAATGTATAATGCATTTGCGAGATACGCTCTCTATTGTGTATTAAATATACCGTCCGCAGTTGCTAGGTAAACTTGCATCTCAAACACATACACACAAAAAATGGCGAAAAACTTCCACGGTTTGTCGAATTGAATGCGGTTTCAGACGTCCGCGTTTGCATAATCCTAAACTGTGTCCACGTTTGGAGGCGAACACCCGTAGGGGTGAGTGGGTGTGGAGAATGGTGTAAAATATGTGAAGGCATGGAGCGTTTTTCGCTCCCAGAATAAATTTCTGGAACAACTACGCGCAAACAGATTCCATTTTGAAGCTAAAAATTGTCAAATACGACGTTAAACTGGAGCTAACAAAATGAACTAAATGGAACTCTTTGGCAAGGATTTTAGGGATGGCCGAGAAGGGAAAGCAGTTTTGGCACGCCGTTGGAAATTCCCCGACTTTGTGCAACCCCTCATCCACTGAAATTGAATTTCCCTGGAATTTCAATAAAAAGAACAACTTTTGTTACTCAGAAAATTACGTGAAAACAAAAAAATGACGCAGTGACGATAAGCTCTAGCCTACTACAAAATACTGTAGTCCAGAACCTTCATATTGCGGCACCATGATTGTTTCCTTTGGGAGCAACGTGGGTGAGAGGGAAATCTAAAACAACTTTTGGCCCCAAATAGTGCTATTTCCAGATATTTTTGCGACAGGGGTAGGCAAGTGGAGACCCACCGGCGCTACCACTGTTCATATTATCAGACGGGGGTTCTTAGAGGTTGATTTTGTAGGACCGGAGCCTTCACATTACCAGGAAACCTCATTTTCATATTTGATATCGTTACATGTCTGTGTATCATTAGTTTTTGTGCGAATTAAGCATAGCACTTTCACATTACCACGTTCACATTAATACAAGCTCTTAAGCTGACTTTATATCACATTGCTGAGCGACAAGCAATTGATGTTTAGCCAATGAGGTACAGCGTTACTTAGTCAAATACCAATCGCTCGTCGCTCCGCGATGGAGTGTAAATTCAGCTTTAGGATCGGTGGCTTCAATATATTGATTATATAACGTAAGGTTACATTTATTTCAATATCAACCTTAAGTCCATTAGCATTGGATGAGACAATATGGCTATACAAAAAAAATGAAAGAATTTATATAAGCTGTTTGACACATTTTTGTAACAACTATTATTTTATTTAAAAAATATTTAAAAAAAATCTACAATTGCTGCACCATAGCTTTATTTTAACAGAAATGTACGATACATTACATTACGATCGCGTTTAAACTTGGGTTTCTTCCTTGAGCAAATCTTACATATTTGGCTTTATACGAAATACATGTATTAACGTTATTTATGTGCTCGAATCATGAAAAGTTTACAGCCAAGAAACGTTTATCCCATTTTGTAAAAACAAGTATATTTGAAGCTTTTGAGAAATATATCTGACAACGTTGCCAAGGTCGCTGACGACTTTAGCTACAGGATCCATATTACAAAAATGTAATTACGAACATGTAATATTTGCCAATATTTTGCTGAAATCAATGCATATGTTCATTACATTTTATTTGATAGAATATTGGTTTTAAACTTGGTCAAAGTGTTCCTAATGACTTCCAAATAATTTATGCATAATTAAATTGCTGAGGAGAACTTCGCACAGGCCAACCTCAGAAAGAAAATGAAGTATGAAGATCTAATCCAGGAAGGACAAGCAGCAGGATGGGAACTGAAATACTTCCCAGGTAGAGGTGGGATCAAGAGGATTCATAAACAACGCACTTCGCGCCGAACATGCTTCAAGTTCTTTGGCCTCACAAACAAAGAAACCAAAAAAGGCACTGGATACTGTGGCGAGAACAGCATTAAACAGCAACACACACTCTATGGCTTGCACGCAACAACAGACACTTTGGAAACGGGGAATTGGTGAACCGTCCGTATATGACATCACTCGACCTACCTGAAGTTGATTAAATGACCCTACATAGGACCAGGATCCTGCGACCAGCCTAACCTCTGATGGAACTTGCACACATCAAGATGTTCCAGCAGTGCAAGTCCTGCCCTGGAGATCCATGACAAAGGGTTTGCTTGGTATTGGGGGTTGTGGCTTGGCACCTTGGTTTCAACACCTTTTACCGACAGTTCCTGGTCTGAAAGAAGGGAGTAGCAACTCCGTCCCAAGTCGTGGGCAGTTCAACAGAATGTTAGATTGATGGAACAGGATTTATAAAATGTCTACCTGGGCTTGATACAGCAAACAACAACTTGCTTCATCTGTACATGTCCTTAAAAACGTCGATTGCAGATCAAGCCAGGAAGCAGCCACTCCACGGCTATGGAATTTCACCGCTAGCCGCCCTAATTTGCACAATTAATTAGCTAATGATGCAAAATAGCTCATTAATTATGCAAATTAGATGGCGGCTAGACTATACAATACATAAGAACATATTGGGAACACTTTGACAAAGTTGCAAGACAAAAATCTGCACAATAAAAGTATAATGTACATTTATGCATTGGTTTTTAACAAAAATTACATATAAATGAGGTTTTTCTCTGATTTTAGTTCATTAACTATATTGATTATTGAGAAAAAAAACACAAAAGATACAAAGAAAATATAAATGAATGTATAATGGAAACAAAAGGCATATGGATCAGTGTACTTTACCCTACTCAATCAATCTATTTAAAACATACTCAGCGCATTTACTAATTTCTAGAATATACCTCAAATACCACCTTAAACTGGTAAAAAACAAACAGATTAGACCTCACGACTAAAAATAATTGCTTTCTTTTGTATGTGATAATCTATTCTATTTTGTTGTTCTTTATGTTGTTGTTGTTATTTATGTTGTGTAACCACGACTTTATTATACGTAAATAACCTGTCATATTTTTGACGATGTTGGCAAAGTTTTTTGTTTAAACTGTATTTTCAAGAAGAAAAATAAGCTCACTGAATTAGGTCGACCGGAAAATTAGCTTTAGAATTTCACATACACATCAGCGAATGAAAAATTTATAGAATTTACATAGAGATTACTATAGTTTTTCTGGTTTATTAACAAGTGTAAAAGGAGGTATTTTATATTAAATTAATTGCTGTCGTATGACACGTATTTTAAGTCTCGTATAGCTAAATCTGTCGATTCTTTTGTATAATTATCATCATAGAAAAGATAAAACCTTTAGAATTTGACTCTAAATAGTGGAAAGTTACAACTTGTAAACATCCATTAACGCCTTAACGACGTGATCGGCGCTATACCACTACCACACCCGCACTATTAACATACTAACGTCATAAATATTTTATCACTACCACACCCTACTTGCTGACATCTTGTCAGCTTACTTTCAATCATCTCTGCTATCGCGCATAAAAGTTACGAATCTTGCAAACTATTTAGAACTAAGTTCCGAATTCATTCGTGGCAGTTATTTGGAGGATCGTGACAGGACGACTTATTCAGTTTATAAATGTGGAGCAAGTGTTGATTTATCAGCCTTGTGGAATCAAAATATACCATTAACCTAACCCTGGTTTGATAGAGACTCTACCTAAAGTATCCGAAATGTTTCTCCGCGATTAAAAGCTATAAAATTGGTTTTAAACCCCTAAACCTTTCTTCATTTGCTTTCAGTCCTGTCCGTTTCTGTCGGAGGATCCAAAGAACATGCAGTAATACATCTAGCGCTGGATCCAATCCGTTAAGTACCCTTTTACTATTTCATATCGAGATATGGATTCAACGAAAGAAACGTTTGGCGTGTTTTGTATTTGTTTTTATTTTAAAAATCATTTGATGAATTTGAATAAGACAATGTTAATTTACTATGAATATTGTTCTATTAAGGACTCAAACAACGACGTTTACATAGAACTAGCCCCGTTCACAAATCGTGACGCCTTTCGAATAGCGAGCGAAGCGAGCACCGAACGTATATGGTATCAGAGTGCATCACAGAGACTGTGCTCCGTTTGCACAGTATTTTTGTGAGACCTAAATGTAATACAGTAAGCAAAAAAATTAAGGTACCAGCTATGTTCACCCCTGTATATCCTAAACTAAGACAGCCAATAGCTGCATCTTTTAGCTCGAATTTAAGACCTCGTTTGTTGAAATTGTTCTAGAAATCAAAACACGACGATCAAGGAAACAAGGAAGATGGCCATTTAAAAGTTGTAGTTTGCTCCATTTCAAACCTATTTATTTGTGCACAAAGCGTTCGCGAACAAGAGAACTAACGCACGTTAGCACGTTCAAACTAGCACCGTGCTTTCATTGATTAGAACACAAAAGTGCAACTTTTGATTTCGTTTCTTCATTAGATTTTAGATCACCATTTCTTTAATTCTCAACCAATTTCAACAAATAAGGTCTTAAATCAGAGCTAAAGAGTACAGGTATTGGCTTGTTTTAATTTGGACATACTTGTCTTTATTTAGGATATACGGGTGTGAACACAACTGGTACCTTAATTTTTTGGCTTACTGTATGTAAATGCATTTGTGCTGGCAGTGGTGTAGATTTCTTTTTGACATTGAGTAGGGCTGGAGGACGGTGTAAAATATATGAGTTGTTCGCTCCAGAAAAACCTTTCTGGAATAAATTCGCGCAAACATTTGCCATTTGGAAGCGAAAAATTGTCCAATGTGACTATAAACCGGAACATACGGTACATCTATTTGATATATACTGTGCAAATGGAAATGAACTGAAATGGAACTGTGCAAAGGGGTGGGCAATGATTTTGGGGAAGGCCGAAAGGGGAAAGCAGTTTTTGGAACGCTGTTTGGAAATCCCATGACTCATAATTATTGCACACACCCTCATCCACCGACATTGAATTTCTCTAGAATTTCCACTATTCTCCTCAACTATTTAGTACAAAAGGATAAAAACAAAAACTTTTTCTACTCACTAATGACGGGAAATCAGAAACCCCGAAACATAAACATTCCCCTTCGCTATAAAAATGACGCAGTGGGTAAATACATGTTTATACTATAAAACAATTGAGTTCAGAACCTTCATATTCCGTGGCGACACCATGACAGTTTTCGTTTGGAGCAAGGTAGGGGAGAGGGAAGTCTAGAGGTCCAAAAAGGCTGTTTTGTTTATCTTTTTAATATTATTTGTTTCAATCATCTACATCTATTCAATGTTTTCTTTGTTTGTTAATCATTAATTTGATATCACTAAATGTGTTTTTAAATCATATCAAACTGGTCCAAAGAGAGATTGGCCCTACGTATTAAAAGAATTATATGATTATCTACAGGGTGTCCCAGAAAAAAAAATACCGTGCGAATAAATTTGGACGTAAGTCGAGAAATAGATATCAGAATCCAAATATCTAAACATCAGCGTGTAGCCCATCTTATTCTGCATCATATACGTCAATTTTACTGGAATCGGTTGACTGATTGCCAAGAAATGAGTGATTACATAACGCATGCGTCAATTTACTTCATTCCAAGTTTGAGAGAAAGATAATTCAGCACAATGCGCACAATAATGGTTACCTGTCAATGGGCTTCATATTTTGTTCTGTGAAATCCTTTTCATTCTTTTTAAACAATATGTTTCTTGCAAAACATTTAATTAGGTTTTGTTCAAATTTGAGAACCTGCACGATATTGAAATGAAAGCTTGCATGTAAGATGATGCTCGGTACTTGTAAATATATTTTTTCGTTGATGTTGATATAAATGTTACATAGGGAATTATTGCATAAAAGAATTCCAGCTAGCTTAAACAATTTCTCACACACATTGAAGTTTTTTAAATATTTCGTAGAGATTGTAATGCAAAGTTTAAATCTTTTAGAACTTCAACATTAATGTTGCATGGTATCAAAATCGCATGTCACGTAAGCACTTGATCATTGTCATTCTTGGTTCAAATGTTCTTTGGAAAGTTAAACTGTAACATTATTTACACAACCTAAATAATTATAGTTGGAAAGCTCTAATTACAGAAATCAAAGTTTTTTCGGCCAAATTGATATTCATCTTCAGTAAAAGCATGAATAACATAACACCGTCGGATTATAAAAATGATAATGTGAACTAAATTTAACGAGATACACAAACTTTAGGAAGCAGTGAGCGAGTATGAAAAAAGCGCCTGTTGATCAAACTTGGAATGAACTGCATTGATGCGCGTATTATGTAATCGTTAATTTCTTCGCAACCAGTCAACCGAATCAAACAAAATTTTCGTACGTGATGCACATTGAAATAGGCTATGTGCTACATTTTAAATTTTCTGATTCTAACGTCTGCTTCTCGACTTACGTTCAGTTTTATTCACTCGGTAATTTTTTCTGGGACACCCTGTATTCTATTTTGTTGTTATTTATGTTGTTGTTGTTGTTGTTTATATTGTTTCACCACAACTTTATATACGTAAATAGCCTGTCATATTTCTGACAATGTTGGCAAAGCAATGTAAACTTCAATTTCAAGAAGAAAAATAAGCTCACTGAATTAGGTCGACCGGCAAATTAGGTTTAGAATTTCATATACACATCAGCGAATGAAACATTTATAGAGTTTACACAGAGATTACTCTAACTTTTCTGGCTTATTAACAAAGGTAAAAGATGTAATTTTATATTAAATTAATTTCTGTCGTATGGCACGTATTTTAAGACCCGTATAGCTAAATCTGTCGAATCCTTTGTATAATTATCATCATATGAAAGATAAAACCTTTAGAATTTGACTCTAAATAGTGGAAAGCTACAACTTGTAAACATCCATTAACGCCTTACTCATTCTTTAATCATAGTCATGTGATGGAATAAGCGAAAAAGTTCAAAAATAGCTGCCGCGCAGGAGTTTATAGCTGCCATCTGTACAATCATTTTCTTACTAACTTGCAGGTGAAAAATTCGAAACACAGTTGGTTTACTATTTTTGATATTTTTAAACGTTGCAATCAAAACCGTTGATTTTCAGCTTATTAACAATGATACCCCGCTCCTGGTTAGAGCTGGTTAGAGATGATTGTTGACTCCCTGTTCAAACAAACGGGGATCACGGTCCAAAATGACAACGTCATCAATCAGGGGCGTAGCCATTTTTTTGTTCGGGCGGGGGGGATAAAATGTCGGGGGCACAGACGAAAAAATACAGTTGCATCATACAATGCATAGATGTCTTCAATGTATGTATGTCTTCGAGCTTCCAAAAAGGCTTTACTGGGAGGATATGCGCGCTAAAATTATGTATTTTACACCATTTGGCCAATGATCGGGCTGAATTTTGGTAGAAAAAAGGCTCCTTGACCCCTTTTCTTTTCGTTTGCCCTCCTGATTTTCTCTTTCATTTTTGTCAGAGGGGCACTTTCTTCTTTCATTTTTTGTCCGGGGGGGACTCTGCTTGGCTTGAAGTGTGTAGTTGCCGTGATCGCAAAAATTATCTTCTCTGAAACGTCACCGTGATAAAGAATGCTAACGTTAACTTTGGTGCCAGGCGACATGGTGTCTTTGTTGGCTGATTTGGTGTCGTTATACCCACGATTAAGGGGTTTCTCAATTGCCCAGCCATTATATTAGGCTAAAAAAGGTTTGTCTCAAAGCTCCCGCGCGCATTTGTAAAATCACGTGATTTACACAAAAAAAAAGAAGAAATTTAGACTTTTTTTTATTTCAAAAAAATGTGTAAAGTGTTTTTACCAGACCAAGTTTCTGGACCAATTTGTGATTTGTGGTGAACAATATTGATCAGTATGTGTAGGAGCTTGTAGGTTTGCCAAACACTAATACTGAGAAAGAATGATCTACGTTGACAGTCAATAAAAAAATCAGAGAAGGGGAGTTTTTTGACCGTCAGATCTTCTTGAGTGAATTTAATGTTTAGTTAATATGTGCGAATAAATAAGTTGTCACGTTCCGTTGATTTGATTATGATGTGCCATTTTGGACCCTGAACCCCTTAGGTTAGACGGGGAGTCAAAGAAGCAGAACAACCATCCCTAAACATGGATCGGGGCGTTAGAGTTTATTTGCCACTTAATTGACTGGGATCGGGTCATCAAGAAACTTCCTCACCGATTGATCTCGGACGACCCTATGTCACCCACCCAGCTGAAGACCAAAGGCTTTGGTCGCAATGTTGGTAATTCGATGTAGTCAAAAAGTGGGTACGTTTCATAATAATCGTGTGAAAACTAGGATTATGAGGAAAAATTAGTAAAATAGTAAGTCTTACATTATAGCCTTACGGAAATAGCTTAACGTCTTTACGTAATTACTTGTATGTTAGTTAGAGGCCAAAATCCAAAATGGCCGCCGCCACCATTTCGAAAATCTAAGTTTTGAACCAGAGCACCTATAATCATGCACAAAGACACTTTTTCGGATATGTCGAGTACAAGGATTCCGATTCTGACATTAGTTTGACATTACGACATCATTTCCACCCAGAAACCAAGATGGTGGCCGGCACCATCTTGAAAAATTTAGTTTTGAACCAGAGGACCTATAATCGTGTACAAAGCCACTTTTTCCGGTAAGTCGACCTCAAGAAATCCGAATCTGACATTAATTTGACGTTATAACATAATTTTGCCCAGAAATCCAAGATGGCCTTCATTTGGTAAAGCGTAAATGTGATTTTTGAATGAGAGCAGAAGCATAAGTGTGTCATTTCCACCTTATCTGGGGTTTGTGTCCCTTATATGGGGTTAAACAGCCTTATCTTGGGTTTACATCCCTTATCTAGGGATAAGGCGCCTTATCTGTAGTTTAGATGGCCTTATCCTCTGTTTACGTTCCTTACCTGTGGCTAAGATGCCTTAACCGTAGCATATTGCAGTCTAAACAGAGATAAGGCATCTAAACCCCAGATAATGCCCCGTAATCCCAGATAAGGGACGTAGACCCCCGATAAAGCAGTCCAAGCCCCAAATAAGGCGCCTTAACCCTAAATAAGGAACATAAACTCCAGATAAGGCATCTAAACCCCACATAAGGTGCCGTAACTCTAGATAAGGGTCGTTAACCCCAGATAAGGGTCGTAAACATCAGATAAGGCATCTAAACCCAAGATAAGGCGCCTTAACCCCAGATAAGAGACGTAAACTCAGATATGGCAGTCTAAACCCCAGATAAGGCGCCGTAACCACAGATAAGGGACGTACACCTCAGATAAAGCAGTCCCAACACCAAATAAGGCGCCTTAACCCTAAATAAGGAACATAAACCTAAGATAAGAGAAGTAAACCCCAGACCTGGCAGTCTAAACTCCAGATAAGGCGCCTTAACCCCAGATAAGGAACGTAAACCACAGATAATGCATCTAAACCCCAGATAAGGTGCCTTAACTTCAGATGAGGGACGTAAACCTAGGATAACACAGTCTAAACCCCAGATAAGGCATCTAACCCCATATAAGGCGCCTTAACACCAGCTAAGAGACGTAAGCCCAGATAAGGCAGTCTAACCCCAAGATTTAGCCGCCTTCCATCAGATAAGGAGCGTAAACCCCAGATAAGGCATCTAAACCCCAGATAAGGTGCATTATCCATAGATAAGGGACGTAAACCGCAGATAAGGGATGTAAACCGCACATAGAGCAATCTAAACCCCAGATAAGGGACGTAAATCCCACATAAAGCTGAAATGACACACATATGCTTCCATATCCATTACTATTGTATAATTAGACAAAAAAGGGAGTTAATTCATGATCCTAGGTGCTCCCATTCAAAAATTACATTTACGCTTTACCAAATGGGGGCCATCTTGGATTTCTGGGCAAAAATTATGTTATAACGTCAAAAATCGAAATCCTTGTGGTCGACTAATGCAAAAAAGTGTCTGAGTACACGATTTTAGGTACTCTGGTTCAAAACTTATTTTTTCAAGATGGTGCCGGCCACCATCTTGAATTTCTGGGTGAAAATGATGCGGTAATGTCAAACTAATGTCAGAATCGGAATCCTTGTACTCGACATATCCGAAAAAGTGTCTTTGTGCATGATTATAGGTGCTCTGGTTCAAAACTTAAATTTTCAAAATGGTGGCGGCGGCCATTTTGGATTTTGGCCTCTAGCGAAAAATGCCGGGATTTTCGCGAGGGACATGGAGGCTATTTTATTTCTAAATGGTCCATAGAAGTCGAATCAATCGTCAAACCTTACTAGCCAGAGAGTGGTCACCAAATTGAGGTTTTTGACTTAACTATGTGTTCGAGTTTTTTGAAAAGTTTACAGCCAAAACAACAACAACAACAACAACAACAAACAAACATTTACGTTGTTGAAAAGGTATAAATGTTTGTACCAAACTTTTTTCCAAGCCCATTGGAAACTTTACTTAACTTTGAAACTATATTTTAATAAGAAAAACAAGCTCTCTAAATTAGGTCGACCGACAGAATTAGCTATAGAATTTCATATTCAAGTCATTTATAGATTTTACATAGGAATAAATATAACTGGTATATTATATTAGCACGTGCGTAAAGAGGGATTTTATATTAAATTAAGTGCAGTCGCAGAGCACACAGATAGCTAAATCTGTCGATTCTTTTGTCTAATTATTATCATAAGAAAGATAAAGTCTTTAGAATTTGACTCTAAATAGTGGAAAGCTACAACTTATCAACATATACACCTTACATCTTTACTCATAGTCATGTGATGGAACAAGCGAAATAATATAGCTGCCGCGTAGCAGTTTATACTTGTACAGCATTATATAATGTGGTTGTAAGGAACCATAGCTGCCATCTGCGCAATTAGTCTTTACTAACTTGCCTCCTACAGTTTCGTGTATGTGTACGATCAAAGTAACTAACCAACAAATAAACACCCTAAATTCAGCCATAATGCATCAAAGGCGTTTACAAGTAGCAGATAGTACGGGTTTTTTTTCACTGTGTTGTGTGTGGGTGGTTGGTGTGGGGGTGTGTGTGTGGTTGGTGTGGTGGGGGTGTTCGTGCGTTTTGAGTAATAAATATTCAAACATAAGACGATTTTTTTTTTTTGCATATTGGTTTCGAATTAATATCATAACCAAGACATTAAATTACCAATAGAGCTCCACAGGTACGGGAAAAGATAGTGAAACAGAAGAAAATACAATCATTAATTATTAAATGACATTAATTAATTAATTAAGTAAGTAATTGATTAATTAGGAAATACGTAATTTTATTAATTAAGTAATTTTATTAAGAAAGCTATAAAAGTAAATTATAGCACTTTTTAAATTTTTCAAGGACAGAAATATGAATAACAAACATGAGAAAAATGGCGACATCAATGACAGAAAATATATATGACTTGATCACGTGTGCTACCACGCCCTACTACTGCTACATATAGACGTTTGTAGTTTATATGGATTTAGTCGCACCTTACTAGTATAATTATTTTAAGATGAAACTTAAGCTCGCTGAATTAGGCCAACCGGCAAAATTAGCTTTAGAATTTCGAATACACATCAGCGAATTATAGACTTTACAAAGGGATTAATATTTTCTGGTATATAAACATATGTAAAAAGAGAGATTTTATATTAAATTAAGCTCAGTCGTAGAGCACATATTTAGACTTAGATAGCTAAATCTGTCGATTCTTTTGTCTAATATCATCATAGAAAAGTTAAAACCTTTAGAATTCGACTCCAAATAGTGAAAGTTACAACTTGTAAGCATTCATTAACTCTTATGTTATAGTCATGTGAATAAGCGAAAAATTGTTATTAAAAAAAACAGCTGCCTCGTAGATTCTTATTTCAGTAATGCGTGATTGGTGTATATAATGTGACTGTAAACAAGACCATAGCTCCCATGTGGTTTTACTCATTAACTTGCTTAAATTTACCCTAGACCAATAAATATTTTAAATCTACTAGTTCAATTTTTTGCTTTTTGTAGGTTTGTTGTTTTTGTGTTTAATTAAACATAAATTGAATTTGTCATAACTATGCTTGTTTTTGCTTACAATAAAGAGAAGATGAGAAAGGCAACATTCATGTAGAGAGATTAAAGCCTTAAATGGTATTGCGAGCATAGGGAGCAGGAAATTTTGCATATTTGAACGTTATCATACTATTTTGCAAAACATTTTTATTTAAAAGCTGCCAAAATGTGTGACAAAATCGCTTGCCACATGCCTCCCCCTCTGACTGCCCCATCCCTTCGACTTGCTAAAAATATACTTACCCTTCTCAGTTTTACCTCCAGGTCATAATTATTTCACAACTAAGCAAAAAATACCACGTGCAACAATAATATTATGTAAATAAGGATATGAAAGATGAATGGGTGGAATTGAACCTAGGACCTTCAAGTTACCAGACTGATGCTCTTAAAAGTCGGATCTGAAGGACTGTGGCCTTGAAAGTATAGACTACATCGTTTAAGGGTGGTCTTAATCTGGAATTATGGAAACTTTCAGGCTTCATAACTGCTAAATTATTAGTCTAAATAATATAAAAGTATACATTTTTAGACTAGATAAAAATATCTAGGGACATTTTTTTAATTTTTTTGAATTTTGACCAACTTTGAGAAATTTGCACCAAAAATGGTCAAAAAATGCAAATTGTTCAAACAAATCATAATAAAGCCTGATATTCACCCAAATTTCAAATTTCATATATTTTTGGTGAAGTTGGTCAAAATAAAAAAAAATGAAAAAACGGTCCCTAGATATTTATATCTAGTTTTTAAAAATTAATTAAAAAAACCCGTTTTTTGGGATTTCTCAAAAAATGAGCATTTTGGCCCAAATTGGACCTCACAGATGAATTCATCAAGTCATTTCCATTCTAAAAATGTATACTTTTATATTCTTTAGACTAATAATTTAGCAGTTATGAGGCCCGAAAGTTTTCATAATTCCAGGGTTCAGACCAACCTTAAAGTAAATTAAAGCTGATTTTAATATTTGCATATGGTGCAATGGCTGGTATTTCGAAACCTGCTTTTTAATCTTGATCTAAAATTAAATCCATGTTAATAGAAAAGCAAGTTATCAAAATCGTAAGCTTCTTCAGACGCCACCATCCAGAATTTTATCGTCAAGTATTGTGGATGATTGCCATTGGATGAAATGGAAAATCAATGACGTAATCACATGGGCGCTACCACGCCCCACTACTACTCACTGCATAGTAACGTTTATGGCAAGCTAAGCGGCTCAGAACGTGGGACTAGCTACGCGCAGCTTCTTTCTCGTTACGTGCAGCTTATTAACCAATCAGATTCGCGGTTTTAAACACGTGGAGCTGATGTAAACATCCTCTCTCACAAATATTACGTTGTTAATTTTTGTAAATGAAAATATCTGTAGTATATCAGCAAAAATGGTATAGGTGCTATTAAAGTAATATCTGAACAGAATGATGATTGTTCTATATTTAGGGGCTATCATTTTCTTCGGAAGGGATCCCAAATAATAGGGGTCATACTTTTTGGAAAGAAAAATAAGGGGAGGGGGTCATAAATTGATAATGACAAAATGTAGGGAGTCACAAGATGACTACAGATAGTGTGTTTATTGTATTCAAAAAGACTGATTTCAATACAATTTTAGCCTGTCTAGGGGTACGGTGTATCGGTGGTGGGTGTCGGGGGTCATAACATTTTGATGCCAAAATAGTGAGGGCCGCAATTTATTGACGCCGACTTTTTGTAAATTTAGGACCCCCCCCCCCCCGTCCGAAAAAATTGATGACCCATTTTACTCTCTCCATATTTACACAGTGGCATGTGATATCGCTTTCCCTGCAATATCTTTACACAGCGCTTTACATCAGTAGTTGTTGTTGTTTGACCTTCATATCCCCTGCACCGCTAATACAGCCCGAGTATAAAGTTACTTGCTATTAAACACGCTGTAAACTTGGAAACACTAAATAAATATGCTTTGTGTCATTTTAGCCAGGCATTAGCAACATGTTCTCTTGACACGTGCTGTGATTTGGCCTCCTTTACCCGTTCGTTATCTATGCTAATTCCGTAAATTAATTACAAGATAATAATTGTGAAAGAGGATACCTATAACTATACTACGCGCAGCTAACGACCCAACCACGTGATTAAATTTGACTATTTTGATTGGTCAAACAGCTGCTCGTAACGAGAAAGAAGCTACGCGTAGCTGTTCCACGCTTTTGGCCCCCTTGGCTTGCCATAAACGTTTGTAGTCATGTGATTTAGTCGCACCTTATCAGCTCACCTTCAAACGTCGCTGTTATTTCAATAACTTGTTATTACAGATTTACTAATCTTATACTATAACTGTTCAGCTCTAATAGTTCCGATTTCATGAATGTCATTTTGAGGATCCAAACGGGATGAGTTCAAGGTATTTAGTTACCTGTGAAGCAAGTGCTGATTCAACCGAATTTTAATTAACATAAATGCCAGCAGTAAACTTTTTATAACTTTTCTGTGCATTTCAGGGATATCCAAACTTTCGGCTTGCTATTAGATTGGCTTTAAAACACGAGTTCGTTTCATCATTTCCTTTTGAGTCCGTGTCGGTGTGTTTTGAAGGATCGCAGAACATCGAAATATATTTGGAGCATCCAATTCGGTAAGGGAATCTTTTTTTCTTATTTCCATATTAAGATATTGATTCAATGAAAACAACAGTATTTTATATGTGTTTGTGTTTGAGTGGATAAAAATGTATATGAATAAGGCACTGGTCTGAATTTGTAATGAGCATAATGTATCTATTTGTAGCAGTACATATACAACTCCATTGACCTGAATTGAATTTATTTTAATTTAAAATACCAAGCAAACAAAACGTTTTCGACATCATTTGCAACAGGTTATAAAAGTTTGTCTTAAAACGTTCAAATTTCGGGTTATATAAAGGGTATATGAAGGGTGCAAAACGTTTTCATAACAGTAAAAAAACATTTTTTGATAACCTAAATAATTTAAATATTTGCAAAAATAGTTTACAATATTATTTTGAAAACATTTTGAAAATATTGTTGCAGTGTGTTTTCATACAAAATTGTTTTCATGACCTTTATATAACCCGACATTTAATTGTGGGATCGGCTTTTACGACGGAAATTCATAACAATTAATGGGTTTTTAGCGGGTTCGCCGTCGGACAAGTTTAGAACTGTCAAAAGTTCTAAACTTGTCCGACGGCTAACCCGCTAAAAACCCACTAATTATTTCCGACATTTAATGTTTTTAAAACGCTTTTGCCTAAACCAAAATCCAAAATATAACTTGTTTAAAACGTTTTAACGTTTTTGTGTTTGCTGGGTAAACTCTACATTACGTGTCACTACCTGAAGAGAATGGATCCCCTCCTAAGGTAAGTATTTGTCAATGAGTTGTGACCACATCACGAGGCTGTTATTATAGCTAGAGGCAGTATATGACACACATGGGTCAATGAGAACATGACCTTGTGTGGTATTTAATTTCCAGGAAGTGAAATTTTGTTTTCTGTGATTGTTTTTATTTTTTGTATAATAAATAATTGTAAATAGGACTATTAGATAAATTTGTCATAATGCTTGTTCTTGTTAACAATGTAGAGATGAATTTGAAAGATAACAACCACAGACCCAAAATACAAACACACACAGAAACAGAGCTAAAAAAAAAGGTTAGAGAGTTTTGATTTTTG